>NC_079912.1:14100664-14400664 GCF_024868665.1 Triplophysa rosa | reverse complement strand
CCTGACCAGAACAAAGATTTGTGAGATTTAAAACACAGATGTCTCAACATCATTAGCACTTAAAGTCAAGACCATTGATTCTGAATTATAAAGCGTTAAAGGTGTTTCAGTGTAAATGCACCATTTTCACTACTTTTGAAAACGTTTGAAATTCTGTGCGGCCACATTTTTCAAAGGAACGTAGACAAAGTTCAAGAAACGTCAAATAAAGCCACATACCCTTGCTCTCATTTCAATCTCTTCTGGTTATTCACAATGATTCACATCTAGCTGACATTTAGTAACAGAGCAAGACACGCCAGAACTAAGACAGGCTTCTTAGAAATGAAAGAAAAGCTCCATTTACTCAATGATTGCGCACACAATCGCCTTTAATTTCATGTTTCAATTCTCGCCAAGGACAAACTGTGGGAGTTTAACATAAATAAAGTAATACGTTGGCCGTGGAAGTTATATAATCCATTTTAAATATCAAGGTCTTTTCACCTGTTCAAGCTTCACAAAAAAATACATCTGCTTGAAATTCAAGCCTTGAAAGATCGAATGGCAGCTTAAGGATTCAAGTCCATTCCCTGCAATAAAATTCTGTAGTTCTTTATGTAAATACATACATACCGATTGTAAAAATCGTCCCTGTAGTAATCGTAATCAAATTCATAACCGCTGAAAAAAGACAAAGCAGAGGCATGATGTAAGTGAAAAGCATTAACAAAAGTGTGAAGTCCAACAAGAAAAGTTCCTGATTCAGAATTTAAATAATAAAATCGAAAGTGCCTGACTGTAAACTCATTCCTACTGGATTCTATCGAAGCTTAATTTACTGTAAAAAGAAATGTTGTCTTACGGCCTGTGTGCTCCAGAAGCTGACAAACTGATGAAGGGACGGACACCCCTCGATACAGACTGACATTTACAGTCCAATTACCGCTGTCAGATCGGACCCATCCAGTCCCATTGTGCGCGTTGAAAGATAATCAATTTATACCTGAGATTTTAATTTGTAGAGAACAGAATCGAGCTGGTGTGAGTCACATAATCTGACAGCACACAACAATCCCATCCATCTGTCCATCATTTAAAGATCCGGCTTACAGATAGATCAATAATATCTGACTTCAGAGACGCAGTCCCTCATCGGTAACAGTAAGGGACAAAGCAGTTTACTAAAACACTGCGATACTGTAGCTTCCATCCATACTGCATCAGACAGCAACAGAGAAAGTTTGTAGTTTGATGGGTGACGTCAGAGTTTCAATTTGTTTGAATACCCAAGAGTCACCAAACAGACTTGTTTCACATTCGACTAATAAGGCAAACAGTGCAACATTTTTGCCCATTGTATTTTATTTACTGTCAAATGCAGTAGGGTCCAAAACAGACAGGTTTTCAATTTAATCTTAGAAAATTGCTAGGTTTCTAGTATCATTTTTAATAGGGTATTTTTCCATGCACATTGCACCTTGGACAAAATAGAAAAGCAAATATAGGCTCGATTATGATGTCTTTCTTTAAATATATCACGTCTATCTTGTATTTCCTGTCAACAATAGAAATAGGAATGACGGTGATTTCTGGTCATTACGGCCTAAGTCACAAACACAAGCTCATTATTTTCTCATTATATGCACGACTTTCATTCCTTTGACTGCTTCTTTCCAAACTAATTAACATGCAAAGCTAGTCTTTGTTAGATTTCGGCTCTCTCAATTAGCCCTGGTTACACAATGCACGTAAAATATTATTCGATATAAAATGCAAATCAATTCTTAATTCATTTAAGAAATACAACGTGAGGGGAAAATACACGAATTGAAAGATAAAACCATTATTATAAAAAACTCCTTTGAACGGCCAAGTAATCGAATTGCCACAAAGCCATAAATATTTTTTTCTTTCATTGCTATTTACAAAGAACAGAAAACATTTTTATTAAATGTATGGCGACAGAATAGAAATAAAAGCTATAATAAAAATTTTTTCAAGTCCACAGGTCTTAAATACCTTCTGTAACATTGATAATTTCATTCGTTTCCCGCTCTGTTACCCTTTGCAGTCGTGTAAGAGTTAAACAACCCGACCAAACCTGAGACACAACTGCAGGATCAGCAATTGAACGGATATGCTGATAATCGCAGACTGCGAGCCGCTCTGTTCTCTAAACCTGATAATATGACAAATGTGCTGACGGCTTTATTCGACAACCTGAATTTAATCTGCTATTCCTTCACTTTCCTAACAAGGGAATCAATGTTTACGGAGCGTGTGAGAACAGTGACGGCTTTTCTGTTTACACTGCACTACATTATCAGACTTGAAACGCAGAATGGTGACAGCAAATGTGAAGTACTGTGGTTGTCACCGTCACCTGAAATTTAAAAAATCAAACCTAATTTAGACATTCATATACTATGCTTTGTGGTTATTAGCTAAAGACTCACCTGTAAACTGCAGTGAGGGGTCTTTTGGATCCTGCTTTTGGCCTGTAGGGTTTGGGCTCTCCAGCCATGTTGATATCTGCACACAAACCAACATCCAACAAAATAAATCATCCGATTATGTGATTAAGAGTAATGAGTTTTCTCACCGCACACTTCAGGTTCATTCAACCTCACCTGGGGGAAAGAAATCCATACAACTTCTCTCTGAATTACCCTTTGAATACTAAAACATGGGATACCCTGGGATATAAGAAGTATTTCTTTACAAACTTCTATAATAATCAGGGCTGTCAAATGATTAATCGTATCCAGAATAAAGGTTTGTTTACATAATATATGTCTGTGTACTGTGCATATTAATTTAGAAACAATACATGCATATAATCAATAAAAATATAAAAATGTATTAATATAATTATAATAATAATATATCATTTAAATTATTGGTAAAAATAAATAAATACATGTAAATATTTTCTAAATATTTAGAAATGTATGTGTATGCGTTTCTACATACAAAATTAATATTCACAGTACACAGACATATATTATGTAAACACGATTAATCACTTGACAGCCCTAATAATAATACCTCTATAATGGCAAAGACGACACAATCCAAAACTTGTGATTTAATCTTTCACTCACTTTTTCTTATTCATCCGCATTGGACTTTATTCTGCTTCTCGTCCTTAACAGTATATCTGTGTTAGAAAAATGCTTTAAATTATTGAAAATGTTTTGCTTGAAAAGGACGCTATTATGGCAGACAAATGTCACTTGGCTTGCAATGACATTCATACATTTTTAAGTGTGTCTGGGATTTCGAAGACCTTCTGGGACCTGTGTATCTGCGGCTTCTATAAAGTCTAAAAGTCATATATCGCAGGTGAGACACCAAGATATTTCATTCCTTTCTGCAACATGTAGTGGATCTAGAGTGATATAGTCTATTTAAGATGAAGATATAAAGCAAGAGGAAGAGAGACAGTAAGATGCTAATAAGACACTACAGTATGATTTTCTGCAAACCATCTGTGAACAAAATGGAAATGTTACACACATAAAAATGACGTGATGATGTTCCAGACCTTTAAGGAGTGAATATCTAAACTAAAACAACATTGTTTTATAGCCATTGAGGTGTGAAAAGCTTGGGAAACTGAAGTTGGAAAAAATTTATGCCAACGTACTTGACGTTACATTCACGCATATAAGCCCATTTTAATAAAACCACCATCCAAGAGCGATGGATAAACACAAAGGACAGAACATCTATGAAAATTATCTTTATTATTTGACCTACACAGTCAAGCGCTGATGTTTTCAGCATTCCTTACAAACACACAGTGCTGTGGCTTCAATAAAGGGGAGAACTGGCACAGAGGTGCTTTAAGATAAATGGATATGGCTACATTCGTATCTTGGGCTGTGTACTTTCTGGAAGCTCATTTTAATAGCTGCTAACAGATGACCTGACACAAAACAAGAACACAGTGTTGTGTACACCAACTCCAGCATGTAAACACGTCCCATCATTCCCCAACATACAGAAAATATGCATAATGTCCTGTATGCATTAAGCAAAAATAGGACGAATAGTATGGTAGTATGCTCTCCAAACATATTGTCTTTACACAACTGACAAATCATGCGCAGAAAAATACAACAATGAAAAAGCATTCTGTATGAATGAATTCCTATATAATATTTTTTACAAGCTTCTCAAAGAAATACTGTTATTGATGTGCATTGAATACAGCACATTGGGTTACAGTATGACTCAAGAGAACTGTATTGATCTAAGACATGCAAATCTAGGAAACAACACGCATTGAAAATGAGTTTCATGATTTTGAAAGAAAACTGCTGTTTTTTCGGTTACCAAAATCTGACCATGTACATTGCATTGGCTCGCTTTAAGTGTCACTTGCTCAGCGCTATGCTGTATGGTCGTTTTTGTCCGATCTTATAGAAGCTATAAAAAGGTCGAAGTTGTTATTGTAAGGAGAGATTTTCATTCATCTGCATGTTCTTGCTCAACTTCAAACGGTTGCCTGGAGACAGGCGGGAGATGAGCGGAGCTCTCCGTGGTCCTGAACTCTGGGTCAGCTGAGGGGGGAGCGGCTCTTCTTCCCCGTGTTTGGATTGTAGCATCATGAAAGCGTGCCATTGAGCCCCTCACAAAGAGTCATCCGCAGTATGCGAAACCAGCAGTGTTCTCAATGGAGATATCCAAATCTCTCTCTCTCGCTCGCTCTCTCTCTCTCTCCCTACTCTATCTATCTATCTATCTATCTATCTATCTATCTATCTATCTATCTATCTATCTATCTATCTATCTATCTATCTATCTATCTATCTATCTATCTATCTATCTATCTATCTATCTATCGACCACTTACAAATTTTTTTGCATTTTAGAATAATAGTTAATTATTTTTATCATCCAGCTTCTTGGGGTGCTGTGAAGCTTTTTAAACAGTATTGAAGTAATTTCCATCTATGCTGGACTCTTGGCTGATTTTCATAATTTATTTGGTCCAAGTAATCCTTTTCAAAAATATTTTTTAATAAAAATGTTGTTTTCTGATGAAAGAAATTAACATGTTGGCACAAGTATATTTAGTCAACAAAAGTAATTTCAAACATTAAAACAGATTCAGATTAAAAGATTTTTAAGATCATGAGGAATATTTTTTACAAAATATTAAAAGGATATAATCTATATTCAAACTTGATTCTCACTTTCCATCTGTCTTACTGCTCGCTAGGCAGAAAAGCAGGCGAATATAACCGAATCTTAATTTTCACCAATTTAGCACACTGACACATCCAAAGGTTCATGCACACACCTTAAAACACACCATACTGTACACAAACACACTGCTCATCACATTTCTATTGGGAATCTAAATAAAAACGTGACATCCTACTTTTACCATCCAAAATAATTCACGATCCGACCATGAGGAATAACATTTCAGAGACGTGTCACTGTCATACAATCATGAAAAAGAAGTTGATAAAAAAAGTCAAAGCCTTCATGTCGTGATGTGATGGAAAACCAAGACATCAAGTGCAAACTCTGCTTTAAATGAGTAAATAATGCAGTGCCACAGGCGCCCGAGGGATCTTGGCGTTAACTGACTTACGGTCCACAATGAGACGCATCACGCAGCGAAATGGAACGGCTAAAGCAAACATAAAACATATTCAGCGTGGGGTTCGCTGCGATAATCCCACCGTACCAAACGATGATCGTTTTTGATGATAATCGGGCTTGGAAATCTTCCTCTGCACTATAAAAATCCTGTTAGCATGCTTTGAACTGGAGATCAGCGAGAGATTTTAGATGCCCAAAATAGTGGGAAATCACTAACGGCGGTGAAAGTAGGGATTTGAAGGCTTTGAAGTGTATTTGTCGATGTCCGAATGGCTGTGGTTATGTTGGCTTAACGTGATGTGACAAGATCATACAGCGCTATGATTTCCACACTTCATAAGGTCATTTAGTTCATAACTGAGGGAACATCTAAACCAGAAAACAGATCAAAGCACTTTGCATCGGGTCTGTTGCCGTAATTAGAAATTCCCAAGAATTCAGTCCACTGAACTAAGAGCAGAAAGTGGCTTGAGGAGACGGAGCCCACATCCATTTGCCCATGAGCTCATATTGCACCGAGGCGGTCTAAGATGCTCTATTTTTGTATTTCTATCTAGTGAGACTTGAGAAACTCGCTATACCTTGTTCTCCTGTCACTAGCATAAGTAAGACATCTGCCATACAAGTAGCTGGGATTTAATTGTACCATCAGGTACAACACCTGGACAGAATTTACAAGCTCATAGCAGGAAGCAATGAATCGAGTGATTAAGTGATGTTGACAGAACTAATAAGATTCAGTTTGCGATGCTGCACTGTGCTTAGTTTAAATCGAACCAATTTCCCTTACGAGAACATCTCGCCAACAGGGTTTGGTTAGGATTAAACAAGCTGTACTCTATGAATAACAATAACAAAAGTTTGCAACACAAAAACAAGTTTTACGTCACCATGTTCTGAACTAGGGCTGTCAGGATATCTGATTTTTTACTTCACGGTCATCATGGTTGAAAGGAATCACAGTGGGGGTATTATCACTGTATTTAATTTGCTTTTTTAAAATAATGCTATTGAACAAATCCATCTTTAGCTGTTAGAGAGAGAGTTTGTAACCCTTGTAGCTCTTAAAGGAGCAATGTTGAGATTTTAGCGGCATCTAGTGGTGAGGTTGCAAATTGCAACCAATGGCTCACTTCACCCCTCACTTCATCCCTCCCTTTCGGAGACTACGGTGGCTGACACAGAACTAAGATGTTGTCACGTTTTCGCTTATTTGCCTAAGGAGATTTTACGTATTTACGAAACACGCTCTGAGAGCAGTTTGTCCATTTAGGGCTACTGTAGAAACAACATGGTGAATTCCATGCAAGGCGACCCACGGTGTATGTAGATAGAAATAGCTATTTCTAAGGTAGTAAAAACATAACGCTTCACTATATGTAAGGTCTTTATACACCTCTGAAGACATAGTTGTGTATATTGCATTTATGTCAACAGATCCTCCAAAATTACACACTGGACTTTTAAGGCAAAACTTTAAACGGGTGCTGAATTATTTACAACATTTTCGTATGTGTTGAATAACACGATTAGGGTTGGGTACCGGACTCGGTACTCTTAAGGGCACCGACTGAATTTCGATGAGAACGCATCGGGTACTGCGCGTGAGCAGGTACGAGAGAGAGAGAGAGAGAGAGAGAGAGAGAGAGAGAGAGAGAGAGAGAGAGAGAGAGAGAGAGAGAGAGAGAGAGAGAGAGAGAGAGAGAGAGAGAGAGAGAGAGAGAGGGAGAGAGAGAGAGAGAGAGAGAGAGAGAGAGAGAGAGAGAGAGAGCAAGTTCTTGTTTAGAAAATTAAGCATACAATCGCGTTAAGGAAATGCGCGCTCAGACGCAGCCGGCACGCGCACACATAACACATTTAAGTTTGTTAAGGCGCTTTGTGTTTTCTGTCCACCAGTGAATAAAATCATCTCATGAAGTCCTGAAACAAAGTTATTAGTGACAGATTAGAGCAGTCGATGTTAAGAGGTGAGTGAGGCCAACCGTCAAGGTGCAGCTTAAACCTTGAACAGCGCCGCAGGAGACTGATGCACATTTACATTATGTATTATTGTATGATCAACATTATATATTTATATGTAATTCTTTCAGTATCTCTGTTAAAAATGTATATTACAAATCAATCTGTTATTTTCAGTAATGATGCTGTTAAAATTATTTTTGTAGACTTTTCAAGTTTTGTTTTTCTATATTATCTAATGGTCTGTTAATGGTGGAGACCTCATGGTTTAGGTAAATTATCACACTGCATGAATAAATGATTATGTGTGTGAGGAGGAAATAGAATAAGCTGGTTGTAATAATAATGCTGTAGTTATTTCTAGTCTTTGTGTAAAATTTCAACAAAATGTTTGAATTGAGAGGTTTGGGCTTTTTTTCACGGAAATAAAGTACCGAAAAAAGGTACCGTTTGGTACCGGCACCGAATTCCAGGTACTGTTTGGTACCGGTACCGGCTAAAAAGTGAACGGTACCCAACCCTAAACACGATATCAGTGATCCCGTTTTTAATATCACGGTTATTGTCAGTACCGGTATACTGTGACACCATTCTGAACATATATGCAATTTTGCCTGTGTATGTATTTTATGTGAGACCAGGTGTTTAAAATAAAGAGAAGCATGTTTGGACTGAGTCCACTCTCATCTTCATCACAGTCTCAGGACCATTCCTCACGGCCCACTGGGATGACCAGGTCGAATAAATCCATCAGAGGTGCACCGCGGCTCTGAGATCTATAAACCTGCACTGACAGGGTTATCACACTGCAGACGACAGACCCGGAGAGAACAGTTATAATGGACAGGGAGACAGGCAGGTTTCACAGGTTATAAATAAATAAATCTCTGTAAACGCAATCTGAATGTCAAAAGGGTCACAAAAGTGTGCTGGTGTTCATTAATGTAGACATACCTATATTTAAAACGTGCTACTTTAAAAATGGGATTAATAGATGGGAAAGATGCAAATATATACAGGTTCAGCTAAACACACATATTTGGGTTGCAAAACAGAAATTATTATACTGGGTATCATTTATCTCTAATATAAGACATTTTTTTCAACACTCGATTGTTTCCTTTATTTGCAAGAGGTCAAAACCACTGCAAGAACAACCAAAATAAAAAATATCAAAATGAACAATGACTTAAAGCGTATTATGCCGCAAGACATGTCAACTACCTGTATTTCTCCTGTAAAGCTGCTTTGGAACAATGCACATTTTGAAAAGCGCTACATAAATAAAATTGAATTCATCACACCAACCCACAACCCCTTCTGACCACACTACTGCATTTAGAAGACTATCCTAAATTCCCACGTCACACATCTATTACGAACATACATCTCAAGAGTTACTTTTGTTGAATAGTTAGCGAGGGGGGCGTGGTTTAGGGAGGTCTGCACCGGGAGAGAGAGCTGCAAGACCTGCAGTGAGTGAGTGGGTTAATTGCAAACAACAAACACCTGTGTCTTATTTCAGTAAGTGGTGTGGAGAGACTACATAAAGACCTGTCAAACATGAGCTGAGGAGAGAGGGACCGGCTGCTTGCTGGATACTGCGAACAAGGAATCGCACAGCTATTGTGTATACTGTGTATTGGACTGAGCGCTGAATGTGCGACCTTTTACGTTTGGATTAAGTGACTATTGTTTTGTGTGGAAATAAAAGACCAGTAAGCAGCATCGCCGACTTCGTCCTCTTCCTTCCTGTCTACTGACGTTGACTTTGTTACACTGGTGCCGAAACCCGGGAAGGAAGCAGGAGGGCCACTGCCAAAATGCAAGCTCCGTCGGGTACACCATTCGCGGGGTAATTTCATCACTCACGGTCTTCCACCGAGAGCAACACCATCTCATTACTGGATATGTGGATGGACCAGGAGCGTTGTTTCTAGCTTATTATCCAGGCGCAACAAGAGGACCGCGCAACATTCCAGAGCTGGATGGACCGGGAGGTTCACGCAGAAACCACCGCTCGACCGACCACCCCCAACCGACCACCTGCCGCTGAACAAAATGGGGCCACAGCATGACCCATACTGCTTTTCCACCGGAGCTGGTGCTGGTACTGGAGCCAGTTCTCGGCCGAGGATGACACCATTCAGAACCGGCTCGCGTTTCCACTGGCAGGGAGCAGAACCCTCTATGTCAATCCCAGTTCATATTTATTTCCATGTAAATTTATATTTAAACTGAGTAATATGAAATAGAATGATATAAAACACAACAGTGCTTCCTGTCATTTCCCTTTTTAAAATAGTCATATGTGATTTAGGCAACATATGCCTACTCTGATTATTCAACTGTTTTTTAATAAAACGTAATATGATATAAAACACAATCCCTTATTAGAACGTATAAGATGTTTGTTCAATACGTAATTTAAAAGCAAATAATTTAGTTTTTAGTCAAAACGATTTGACCAGGTACAAATAACAGATTTATAAGGCCGAAACTGACTGTTAGACATATGTCCAAAATGAATTATATATCATGTTTAACCGCTACAGATATCAGACATCAGAGCCAGCAGTGAGTTTCAGAAGGAATTGCCGAGATGAGGCTGCGTTCAGCAGGATACATGAGCGCCGAGCACTCGGTGGTTGCGTGGAGCTCACATCTCTGAAAACATCCAAGCTAATTTTTAAACAGACACCATCTTTATTAACCGACCACAGTTTTGGACTTTAAACGCATACTTTCTCACCTAAATAATTATTTAAAATACATTTAGTAACAAAATAACAATAATATTACGAACAATGTAAAACTTTATTGCTCTATTGACTTGGCTGCTCAATGGCGCCTTTCAAAACGCAGTAACCAGAGAAAGCTCCGCCTACTGACGACGTAGGTTTCCTAGTTCGAGACCAGCAAGGTTTTGGGGCCAGTTTGGAACCAGGATCTTGGCACTGGCCCAGGAATTTTTTGAGTGGAAAAGCGCAGCCCGGTTCCCAATTGGACTCCAGCAATGGCACCAGCCCCGATGGAAAAGCGGTATCAAAGATCTTCTTGGACCTGTTCGAGAAGGCAGTGGACGCCAGTAGGTGGCCCCGAGATCAGTGGGCGGTCCTCCAGATACCGCTATTGTGCGGGGAGGCACAAGCGGCTGCCCAACAACTGCCGGTGCAGAACCTCCTGGTCTCCATCATACAGCGGGTCGGCCGAACTCCAGAGCAACATCGCCAGCGGTTCCGTTCGCAGGACTGGAGCAGCTCATCACTCGCCTGCCCAGGAAGATGGCGGAGTGGGTCCAGTGCCACTGACTGACGTCTCTGGACTCAGCCATCCAACTGGCGGAGGATCAGATGGTGGTGTGCCCCGGGGTCAGCGAACCCCTTCCAGCAGTCTCTCTCTCCTCCTATGTTTTTTCCCTCTCTCTCTCTCTTCGCATAGTCCGGTCACTCTTCCCAGGTGTCGTCCTCCAGGCCCTCCTTGAGTGGGTACGGACAAGACTTCGTGGCCGGACCTAGGGCGCCTCCTCCGGTAGCAGATACCGCCTCAGCATCCCCACTCTCTCCACGTCACGCACTTAACCCCCTCCCCACCTCCAGGGCGACGGGGAGGTCTGGGCCAGCCTGTTGGTGTTGCGGGGTGCTGGACCATTTTATGGACAGGTGCCCGGTGATGGAGGTAGAAACAATGATCCGGGTCCCGGATGCCCCACAGGCTTCCTCAGGTCAGGCTAGCACGTACCAAATACCTGTGAGTATTAAGGGGGGTACATATCAGGCCTTTGTAGACTCGGGTTGTGATCAACCTCTATCCACCAAAGCCTGATTCGGCCCGAGGAATTGGATACAAGCCGCATGGTTCGGGTACGGTATGTGCACGGGGACGTGAAATACCCAGTAATGTCCGCGCTTATACAATTTAGGGGACAAAAGCATAGAGTAGAGGTGGCGGTTAATCCGCACATCCGACATCCGCTGATCTTGGGAACAAATTGGCCGGCTTTTTCTGAATTATTGGGGTATCTATGTGCAGATGTCTCTTAGGATAAGAAAAAGCAGGGAAAGGGGGCACCCGTGCAGGTGGGAGAGACTGAACTGGGGCCTCCGAGTGCTGAACCAGGAGAACAGAGTGGGATCGAGAGGCTAAACCCCTGGAACAGACGCAGGATGAGACGCTCAAAAACACGTTCGAGCAGGTCCGTTGTATCGACGGACAGCCTCTCCAACCTGACCAGCCACTTTCCTATCCTAATTTTGCGATCGTAAAAGACAGATTGTATGGAGTAACCCAAGATGCTCAAACAAAGGAGGATACAACCCAATTATTAGTTCCAAAGAGCCGTCGGGAAATGCTATTTCAGGCGGCTCATTGTAATCTCAAGGCGGGACATTTGGGTCAAACGACAACCCTAAATTGTCTCATGACCCGATTCTTTTGGGTTTTCCCCCTTCAAGCTTCTCTATGGACGTCAGCCCCGAGGGGTTTTAGACGTCCTAAGAGAAACTTGGGAGGACGTACCTTCTCAAAGTAAAAACAAAATTCAGTATGTCCTGGACCTGAGAACAAAACTTCACAATTTGGGGCGGCTGTCTATGGAGAATTTGTTACAGGCCCAGGATAAACAAAGCCGGCTATACAACAGGGGAACCAAGCTGCGAAAATTTGCACCGGGAGATAAAGTGCTTGTATTACTCTCAACTTCGAGTTCTAAATTGCTTGTGAAGTGGCAAACCGGAGATCAAACCGGAGATCAAACCGGAGATCTCGATTATGAGGTGGTACGAACAGATAGGGGAGGGGCACGTCAAATTTACCACTGCAACCTCCTAAATAAAAGTGGAGCGAGGCGGAGTCAGTGTTGCTGGTGACGGCAGTGAGTGGAGAAGACAATCTCGGGCCAGAAGTGAATACCAAATCGCAATCGCTCGCTCTGGCCCCTGGGGAAGATCATCTCCCAGCTCACTGATGTAGCCAAGTTTGCAGGCAGAATTTGCGTACGTCTTCTCGCCCCTGCCTGGTCGAACACACCTCATTCAGCACCATATCGAGACTGCGCCAGGCGTAATAGTGCGCAGTCGGCCGTATCGTTTACCTGAACACAAGAAAAAAGTGGTTCCGACGGAATTAGAGGCGATGCTCGATATGGGGGTAATAGAAGAATCCAACAGTGACTGGGCGAGCCCGATAGTTTTAGTTCCTAAAACGGATTATCGCAAGGTAAATTCTGCGTCGAAATTTGACTCGTATCCAATGCCGAGGGTTGATGAATTGCTTGATCAACTGGGCGCAATTCATTCGCTTTTATTCGACACTGGACTTAAAGAAGGGATATTGGCAGCTCCCCTTATCACTGGTGTCCAAAGAAAAACAGCCTTCACCATGCCGTTCGGATTACACCAATTCGTTACACTTCCGTGCGGCATATTCCGCTGCCTACCTGGATGACATCATCATCTATAGCCATGACTGGCAGCGGCATATGGACCATGTGAGGGCTGTCCTGAGGGCGCTGAGGGTGGCCGGGCTCACGGCCAACCCGAAGAAGTGTGCAGTTGGGCGCGTGGACGTCAGGTATCTGGGCTTCCACTTGGGTCACGGACGGGTGCGTCCCCAAACTGACAAGACTGCAGCCGTTGCGACGTGTCCGAGACCTAAGACCAAAAAGGAGTTGAGACAGTTCCTGGGGCTGGCGGGATATTATAGGAGGTTGTGCCTAATTATTCGGCGCTCACCAGCCCACTGACTGATTTTCAGCCATTTAAGTTCCAGGCCGGGTGCACAGATGGTTGTGGCCGACTTTTCTCCAGAAATGGTGGGGGGACGGCAGGCCAGATGGCTCCCTGGCCTGAGTCGGGCGGTGGGGGTATGTGGCAAGGGGGGCATGGTTTAGCGAGGTCTGCACCGGGAGAGAGAGCTGCGAGAGGAGCGGTGAGTGAGTGGGTTAATTGCAAACGACAAACACCTGTGTCTTATTTCAGTAAGTGGCGTGTAGACATATGCCTGGTTAACCGAAAATATATATCACGTGATTTATGCACAACTTGTGAGTGAAGTACGGTAAAATGCTGCTGCATCCGAAAGCCAGAGGGTGCTCTCATGCAGAAACTCCAAATACGCACTGCAGAAGAAGACCATGACACACGTAGTAGTAGGAAATGCCTAAGGACATGTTTTTATCACCGATCCTCAAGCCTCCTCAGGTATTTTTATGATAATAAAGTATATTTATAATGATCATGTTTGACGGGTGTTGCTTTTTCAAATGCACATTATAAGCGACTCAAACTCGTACTGCTTTTAGATCAAGCAGCATTTCTACTGATCCCAGAGCCGTGCTTCACGGACAAGCTACGCACCAATAAAATAAACTATACCTTGCATTATCGCAGCCAGCTCGGTTTCAGCAGGATTTGGTGTAACCGTGGTTAACCGGGCACATGTCTAGTGGCATGGAGAGACTACATAAAGACCCGTCAAACGTGAGCTGAGGAGAGAGGGACCGGCTGCTTGCTGGATACTGCGAACAAGGAATCGCACAACTATTGTGTATACTGTGTATTGGACTGAGCGCTGAATGTGCGACCTTTTACGTTTGGATTAAGTGACTATTGTTTTGTGTGGAAATAAAAGACCAGTAAGCAGCATTGCCAACTTCGTCCTCTTCCTTCCTGTCTACTGACGTTGACTGTTACATTCACCCACCAGTTCACAAATCAAACATTGCTTCAGGAACTCTCATGAACGTGCAATGGAAAGATGACTTTCAGTACATATTGATTTACACACACTACTCCTCATACAAAGCGATCATATAGTATGGCTTTAGTGTACGAGTCAAAGCTTTAAGGAACGTGACAGCGCCATCCTCATTCAATTATTTTACATAAAAAAGCAAAGAATGTATGTACCTATACCGTTTGTGTTCTATTTTAGAAAGAAAGTCGAACGGTGTTAGGTTTTCATTTTTGGATGAATTTATATGAACGGGCTTATATGAACAGGTCTTTCTTTTTGATGATAATGGCAATAATGGAGAGTGCCATTAAGTGCCATTAAGGGGAAATCTCATCCTGTCTATGATGGAACTTATTAAGTAGCTTGATGGATTCAGGCTATTTCCCTCAACGTAACATTAGAAGAGAACGATGTCTGAGTCTTTCTCCTCAAGCAAGATGATCTCAGCTCCTTAAAGCATGAAATGTAAAATGAATAGAAACATCTGCACGGTGTTATGCATTCTGAGAATGTGTCAAATTACTGATACAAAGTCAGACATTATAGTGTATCGCTGTTCGCTGCTCATGCATGACATGGTAGAGATTTTGCCTAAATTCAGCTGAACAAAACAAGTCTATACACTCTTGATAACCAAATATAAATACATTCAGGTTTCTATGACAACAAACATAAAAATACAGAAAATGTCCATTGCAAATACAGTACCACTAAAAAACTATCAGCTTTTTACCATTAAAACCATTATTATTGGAAACGTTCCTTTATATAGAGTGTTTTAAGTCTTATTCCAGCAGGATTTACCAGTCTAACAGTTCACATCAGACAGAAAACATCCCATCAATACTGTAGCCAACACATTGTCAGTAGAGACCAATATAGTTTCCAATAAAATCAACACAAATCCCATTATAACCATTAACCATTTCTATTGTGTTCAGCCAGCTTCTCCAGAAACGCAATGCAACGCTACATTTTGTGAAAGTTACGCTGATGCTGGAAAACTCACACCGGTAATTTCGACGTTTCCCTTTAAACATGGTCATCCGGAAGGGGTCCAGTTTGACGGCTTGAGATTACTGCTCGTTGTCGAAAAAGGAGAGATCGCAACCCGAACCCTCTGCTGTGCTTCTTTAGAAAAGATCCGCTTTTTCCTAAGGTGAGGAACCGAGACGTGCTATCAGATCCGAGACGATACCATTACTGCCCGGAAAGGGGCTTCCTTGACGAAAACAACTGTGGCGAAGATATATTAATATTCATGAGACGTTTCTTTAGAATTGAAGGACGCACACGCAACGTCGTCCTGACGTAATTAATATTCATAAGCCAAGCCGTTGGAAGGTCACCAACGTACGTCGGCACAATCTAATTAATATTCAAAAGCCACAGCGGTCATAGCAAAATTATTAGTTTGTTGAAATAGCAGAACTTGATCTCAAGAACTCGCATCTTAAGATAAAACTTCTTCAAAAAACAAATCTTTTTGCAAATTATTATTAAAATAATAATATTTGTCCACATATTTAGATGGACGTTTAAGAGAAACAATTATTATTATTGAATATTATTATTCAATTTAGTCAAGATATTTAGCTTATATAGCGCAACATAATATACAAGATATTACAATAGTGCCTAAAATATTTATGAATATTTGCATGTACATATAACAAAATAAACGTTAAATAAAGGGAAAAAATACAAGGAACGATCCCTGGCTAAGATATCACAAAATCATGCTGGCAAATGTCTTTCCCAAAAAGCTCAATTTGACCCAAACATCAATTTCATTTCAATTTTACAGCCAGACTCTATTCTAAATGTAGCTTTTATGCGCAATTTGAGAGTTACATCAAAAGCCTTGTGTGTTGTGTGCTGGGCATCCATTATTTTGTTCATTATTACCATGCTTTTTACAGAGCCGAGAAAAAGGCTATGTTTTTAAGGACACGGGGGTAAATGTTTCTAATCTTGATCATGACTGCTTCACCATGTTTTACCCCGCAGCAGCTGTTGTTAGGGAGACAAAGAGAGAAAATGTCTTTATCATGTGTGATTTATACAGTTACTGTAGCTGTCAGTGAGTGCACAGTGCTATCACTGTGTGGGTAGCTCCTGACCAAAATAGCTTTTAAAATGTAGTACCAGATGCAGACGATACTAATAACAATGCTGCCTGCAGCCTCTGGCCTACTTCACACGTGCAAATCACGTTGTTTCCTAAAGGCAAGAGTACGATTTTGTGTAACATTATTAATTTTTTTCATGTACTGTATCTGGTCTCATTTACAGGAAAGTTATTATGCATACACTACACTATTATGTCACATTATGTGAGATGAGAGAACATTTCTATATTTCTCTTGTAGTCAGAAACAAAAAAGATGTATAATACAATGCAATGTTAAAAGCGTCTGCCAAATGCATAAATGTAATATGTTCTAAAACTGAGAAATCAAAAGTAAGATTAGGTAAAATTCAAATTTGATTGAATATTTTTTGGAGTATTTTCAATTACGTTTTGTTATTGTCCATAATAACACATCTAATCAGACATCTGTAGTCTTGTGTGGCTACCACTGCCAACACAACAGCACCATCTACTGGACACGCAGCGACACTTTTCTTCTAATGTGTATATTTTACTGTATTTATATGATAAACACGAGCAGTATAATATATATAGTATAGCTACAGTGTAAAATAAAAGTTACATTTGAGTTATTAAGAAAGTAAATGAAGTACGTGTAAACCATCTCTGGGTTCTCTTTACGATGATTGGATGGGCGGAACATCTAGACAAATGGCATTGGAAGTTACTTGTTGAAAAACGCTACATACACTGTTCCCACTGCTGTTTGTTTTAGGAAAAATATAACTATTTAAAAACACGAGGGTGAGTAAATAACTAAGTTACCTTTGGCTGTTCTATTCATGTCCTAACGTTAGGAATCCACGTGTCAAGTATTAGCTTCATTAAATCAGATTTATTACATTATTGCATTGATATTTATCGATTGTGGCTTAATAGTGTTTATAGACAGAGAGTTTATAGAGTTTTAATTGTTTTTTTCCCCCAGTTTAAACTAGACATCAAATAATTAATACTAAATGATGCTGATGATTGTAAATGGATGAAGCAATGATAGACTGATGATAACCTTATAATGGAGGTTAGAGCGAGACAGTTTTCACATTATAAACTGAGTTGAGGTCTGACTTTACTAACGGAGTGTTATATTGCTTGCAGAATGGGTCACCTGACCACACACATACCGCACACACAGTTGAATATCCCAACAAATAATGGGTTTCAAAACAGTGAACGCACCGAGCGTGCAATCCTATTTGTTGAGGTTGCAGAGTGCATTTTTATTTCTCTTTAGGGGTCTCTCTCCATAACCTCTATTCTACTGCACCCAACTGGGATGCTTCTCTCAAATAATAGAAATTATAAAGACAATACTGTTCAGTTCAGTAGAGCTGATATCCACTGTGATTGCAGACGGTCTTGGATTGATGGAGTGTGGTTGATGGGTCGTATATTGCATCACAGAACAGAGATTGACAGTCTTAAAGTCACACAGAAGGGCTGGTAATAAACTGAATGGTGATTTAGTCTATAAACATCTGGTATGTAATAAATAGTTCAGCAATGTCTAATCCTATTTGCAGATGTGTTGACCTGAGTTTAATGTCACTGACACCCATTGCTCCTTGTGTGTATCGTATGAATATGCAAATTTTGTATATGTTCATTCGTATAAAAAAGAGAAGATTATCAAAAAACCATGTGCACTAGTACAGTATTTCTATTCAGGATATTTAGTATATAGTGGATGAAATGTCCAGACCATTTTACAATGCTTTTACATTTTTGGGGATTTTGATACGTGGTTACTGAATGGTTGTATTCCTGTAGCAAGATGGATATATATACATTAATATACTGTAAGTTGCATTGGATAAAAGCATAAAAATGCAAAAGATGTAAAAAAGCTGTATGGACAAAAAACAACATTAATATGAAATTTCTTGTTTTGTGTTTCAGAGGAAGATGGAAAACTGAATTGAGGTGTAACATCCCGATTGTGAGTAAACAATGAAGACATTTTTGAAACAATGTCATGTTATGTTGGAGCGTTTCAGTGTATCATTTATACATCAAATATATCTTGATGTTCTGTGTTTTAATGTAAAATATATCTTGATGTTCACCTGCTTTAGCTGCTCTTACTAGAGTACAGTAGCACCTCTGGGCAATTATGCTCTTGTCAGTTTGTGGTAAAATATTATTCAGTACGATAGACTGAAGCATGTGACCTTTAAACAGAAAAAACACAAATCATCATCACACGACTGGAACAGGGATATGAAAAGGTCATATCAAGATAGACAGGTATACTCCAGGTGAGAATAAGATGGAAACAGAGTGTGGATTTCATGAAACCGACAAGAACATGCATGGGTCATACCCTGCAGCAAAGACTTTCTCTCCCTGTTGTCATTACCACAATGCAAAAAAGTCACATCTGTATTGCGAAATAAAAATGATATAAGCTATACTGTAAAATATTTACATATTATTTCTTTTTTTAGTATTACTAATACAGTATTACAGACCCTGGCTGTGTTACGGTAATGATCATTTGTAGGTCTATAGAACTAAGACTAAGCTGTAACATCCAGCAGTGGTCAAAGGTCTGCCTACATGAAACTGACCAAAATGAAAGGCTAGAGAAATGCAGCACGCACTGTTCCACATCAGCGAGTCTGAGGTCTGAATCCCGCTGCCCGTATGAGTCATAAACACACCGGTCTCGTCCCTTCCTGATTAGAAGCTGATCCGGGGTCAGTGCACCCACCGACCCAAACTCCAAGCTAATTCAGGTTCCACCGCTGATAATAGACTGATCTGAGGCTTTGTTATAAATTTAGACATGGTTTTCCTCCTACCGTAGGGAAGGTGTTTTTGGAGATAAGAGGGATTATAAATGGTGGGGATGGTTTTAGTCTGTAAATTAATCTCGGGGAGATTACCAGGTAAATTGTCTGAGGGTTACTCGTTTTTTTGGAGAGATGTGTATCCAGCGTACTCTTCTTAGTATTAAGGTTAAATGTACAAATGTAGGGAAATAAGACGTTACTTGGAGATTATGTATGTAAACAAAGCCCCTGCTGAAGAATTTTTATAACCCGAGACAATCAGCAGCATTGAAAATTAAACACATTTTAGCCACAGTGTGGCGCTCTATGATTACCATGAATCATTTCAGCATCTGTGGCTGGATTCAGATGATGTCTAACACTGGCTACAACACAATTCCACAAAGAAATGATTAGTTAATACAATCTGATTTAGGCACCATCAAGAGTTATTCATCCTATCTAGACACTAAATTACACTCGACAGTGGATTTCAGAAATGAAGGGTGGGAACGAAGAGGAATATGGATTCATTTTCTTGGCTGATATGGAGTGCATAAATCCGACTGGAGCTCATAATAAAATGTCACCGTGAAATCGGGCCAAGGGTCAGTTTGTTTAACACTCCGGACCAGCGCTCCTTCAATAATGTAAAGTAAGCATATTAAGAATTTCATCGTACAGTGTGACATCTTTGACCATAAAGGTCTCGGCGTGACTTGATTCACCAATGTCTTGCTTTTAAAAGCATTATAAAAATTTATCTGTTTAAAAACCCTCAGAGAAACATATTATTGCTAAGGGGATGATCTTTGATAGACCTTAGATGAAATGCAATTCAGATAAATGTTGAGATAATGTGAAATTATGAAATTATTACAGTTTAGAGATGGAGACGACATTTACAAGATCTGTGAAAAAAAACTTAAAAATGTAATGTAGATTGTGAATTTAAGTTTTTAAGTTAAATTAAATTGTCATTGTAAGTCACTTGAATTTAAATGATATAAAAATATATTTTTTACTGATTTAAAAAAATTAGCTCAAACAATTTAACTTTAAGTTATATGAAATGCAGCTATTTTTAATGCACTTAAATATAATTTAAATTTGTCACCAGAATTTGTTTTGTTTTGATTAAAGTTTTTAAATTGAAATAGATCATTTTTTTACAGCGTGATCCAAAATCCTGTTTTGATATTTGTATATTAAACATCAAATATAAAAATATATATATACAGTATATACAGTATATAGGCTTTTGATGATTTCTTGTGCTTTTGTCATCTTCTGCAGCATCATCTCTTTCATAATGGATGGACAAACTACGTTTTGCTGAAAACTTAAGGTGTTAAAAATTGATTGAATCTTATCTTTGTCTAGTCGAAACAATTGAGTTTTTAAAGAGATCCCCATTAGTGATTTTCTCCCCTAACCTCCGATTCACTGCTCGAAACGCAGGTACAGACTCCTGGAGCGACCGAGGTTAAGTGTTTAGCTCAGGGGCACGGTGGTAACAGGACAGCGATGGGATTTGAGCAACTCTCTGTTTCCTGGGTCACACCCACTCGAGATTAAACCTGCAACCGGAGGCAAGCTCCACATTACTCTATTTGACTCCTTTTCTGCGTGGAGAGCCAGGGGCAACCGGAGGTTGACGGATCCCTTATTTGGCATTAGATGTTTGCAGTAAACTTCCCTGGACATGCCTCCTCCTGGCTTCTCCTGTATCCTCCCCCATGACATTTTTCCTTTTAACTGGAACATCTCCTGTACTTCCTCCAGGCATCAGCAGTAGATCAAAGAGGTTTATGGAAGCCTCGCGTCGAACTGCCGCATAAACGGTGTTGAAGCAGCGCTGATGGTCGTCAGGGCTCGACAGTCATGAGTCAGTGCCTCGTTCCGGATGCACTTTGAGATCTATTTTTCCCATTTTATATACTTATAATTACTGGAAAGCTGCATGGCGGCAGTTAGATTCCAGAGTATGCAGTCTGGGGGGGGGAGGAAGCAGGGACTTTTATAAAGCACTCAGAGGTTGAAGAGTAATTACAGGCGGTGCACTGATTAAAGTCCTGTGCCATCGTGTTACACATCGTACTGATGCTTTCCATGGGTATAATAGACTCGAGTTTGGCCATCATGCTGTGGATAAGTGTGAGTTAGTCTGCTCAGATGGAGAGATAAAGGTCAGCTGTTGAAAGCCAGTTGTGGAAGTGAAAAGAGCAGGAATCAGAAGTCTTGCTTTAATATGAAAAATACAATTTAATCACTGTAAGGTGACTAACTGCAACTGCATCATGTTAATTGTCATACACTTTTAAATTATATTGTCTTTGCTAGGGATGGGTATCGTTTGAATTTTATCGATTCCGGTTCTGCTTATTGATTCTGATTCTTATCGATTCCCAGTTTTGATTCCAAAGTTGTAAAAAAATGAAAACATTTAGATATCAACCTGTATGCTCGTTTAGCCTGCTTTTTGACTGTGTGTGTGTGTGTGTGTGTCTGCATGCATGCGTGTACACAAAGCAACAATGTTTTGAATGATTTATTACAATTTGTTTTACCATAGTTTATCAACAAATATCATATGGTACATTTGTGGTTACTGTGCTTTACTACAAATACTAAAATTAAAGTACAGTTACTATAGTAAAATATGCTTCATCTTCATACAGGCTTTTATTAATAAGTAAACATGCACATTTCTGAAAGTATGCACACAGGAATTGATAAGAGGAAGTGAAATTTTATTTTTATATCAAGTATCCGATTCTTGACCATTCGATTCAGATTCCAGATTTGGAATTGATTTTCGATTTCCAACCCCGGTCTTCACACGCACTATAAAAATGAGTTTTCTTTCTTAAAGCGGAAATGTGATGTTTGTTTTTCTGTTTGCACAGATGAATCAGTTCACAAAGTGTCGATTCCTCCCAAAACCAGAAAAGCACAGATGAGATCTCTTTCGATGACTTCTCCTAGACATCAATGAGATTAAATGGAGATCAAACGTGCTTAACTTTCCTGCGTGTCGGATACTTCTCTTGAGAAAAAGACGAAATCTCACAAATGTCTCCGAGTTTTAGAAGAGATCTCATAACAAACTGTGCTCAGATTTGACAAGTCAATCAAAAGTCAATATTGTTGAAGATTTCAATATGAACTCAAACATTTCTCATCAGATTTGTCCAAATTCAGATTATTTTACCGCTACAATCTACATTCATTCATTTACACCTCCATATTCTTTATGCACTTTCACTTGTTTCTAATTTTTTAATCAAAGCAATTTTAGGAGAACCGAGTACTCCATCAAATCTTCTGATCTGGACTCCATCAAATCTCTGAGCTGGACTTTAAGGGGGAAAAAATGGGCATAAAACATGGGTGACATGTTGGAACAAATGCAACCTTTTCACACAATTGTTCAGAAATAAAATATCTAATTTCATACAGTGTTTAATGGTGCTATAAACAATCTCAGTTATTTTGGGAACCACTGAACACACTAAACACAGAAGACAGAGTGCGTTTTTTGATAGGATAGGTTTTTGGGTTGGCTGAAAAGCTCCCTCGATTCATCGTAACCGTTTACAGAGCTCAGGGCTGTCAAAGTGACAGGTCTCAGGACGCACACTTTAGTGATATCTGTCACGCATTAGGGACAATTTATGCATGGTGTTAAACAACGATCTCTCAGCGAGAGAAAAGACGCAGATACACAGATACGTGTGAAGACGATGATGATGCGAGGAGATAGATCAGAAGGTAGGAACGACGCTTTGAGGATGAGGCCGCGAGCGAGAAATTCAGAAGACGGAGATTTTGCATTTCATTACCGTACAGCCGTCATTAAATCATACTGATTTAAAACCCACATCCTCCTCTTATCGAGCGAATCAGATCTCTGATTTATGTTTGACTTAAAAGGGCACGTTGACGTGTTGAGCTGCGTGGAATTTTAATGAGTGTTTTGTCAACCGGATTGACTTGCAGGAGTTTCTCCGCCTTCTTGCAGAAAGTTGAAACTAAAGGTAAACATTGGATTAGTCGCACTAAATTTAGATTCAAAGTAGTGAAACGGAATATATACATAATTTGAAACATTTAGCTCTCTGTCATCCTTAGTTCTTTTTAGATCAACTATATGGACTAAAGTATTGGGACGCCCCTTTAAGTTAAGGTTCACTAGAGCAAACAAACATCATCATTTGCAAGACAGAAAATACACGCAGACCTGCCGAATAGCATTTTCAGTTACCTTAAAAGCCCCAGGATTCGTTTTCGATATGCGATTATCTTCATTTCTAATGGTAACGCTGAAAATGAAGCCCAGGACGACCGTAATTGCCATGACATTTGAAACAGCCGTCTAAATATACAAAGGCGGTCACGAGTAAATGTCGAAACTCTCTCAGTGTTACGACATCCCGGGTGGTTTGTGCGTGATCATCGGTTTGCGCTGGGCCTCGCATGCATCCCGCCGATTGTGTCATAATAATGCCGGCTGTCATACGTCCTTGCCTCTTTTCTTCCTTTAAAGATAGTATTATCAATTAATGAGCATTTTCTGTACTCTTGTAAGTCCTGCTGTCACAAGATAACTCCCACATTGTATCTGGCACAAACACGTTTTATTATCTCGCTGCCATGGGAATGAAACCCTTACCTATCTTTAATTCACTCACACAAACACGCTGATATTTACCTGTGAATTTTCTAGCTCAGACGGGGGAAAATACACGACACACAAACGGAGGCCTCACGCCGATTCATTTGAATAGAAATGAAAAGCCTCGCGTCCAAAATCGCCTTCTGTGTGCAAACCCGGCATGTTTGTTTTCAGTAAACCCAACGCTTAGGAAATCTGTCGTGTTCTTTCATCGCGTGGCATGGCACAGGGGCATTGTTTGCAGGGCACAGGATAAAAAAAAGCGCAACAGACGCACGCATCTCTGATTCACAATCTAGGGAGCTACATTGCTGTCTACATAGGAAGCAAGTTTGAAAGGGTGAGGATTGAGATCCATTTGTGTCTGGTGCTGGCTGGATAGGCGGCTCACTATGTTTTGGAACGCAGCTCTTGTCTTCATCAGGTTGGCACCTGCGACTGTAGGCATATGAGACCTGTCAGTTGCTTGTGTTTGACTTGGGTAATTCAGTAGACGTCGGTGTCCAGCATAAACCCAGGAGAGAATCACTGACGGGGAACGGCGTGCCAGTATCTGCTCATTACGCACTAGGCCAGTGAGTTAGTGTGCTCAAAGTGAAATGGATTATCTGAGCGCTGTGTTAGGACAAACAGTCCTAATTCTTTGATTACAAATTAGGGTGCATGTGCGAGGGACTTTTAAGCCGTATATCAAAGCCGTGAATGAAAAAAGCTCAAGGGCATGGCTGTCTGATGTTTTCTTTGAAAGAGAAATCTGCTTACGGGGAAAATATGTGTGTACATTGCGTAAAGAAAATGCAGCTTTTTTATATCAAACACCCACCCAGTATTTTGTTCCAGCCAAGTTTTATTAGGTCATGTGTCTAGGCCTTGTGTTTGTAGTAATTATTTTTATTCTCAAAGGGTAATTGTCATTAGATTCTCATTACTGTAATACAGCACTTTAATTTAAAGAAGAAAGTAACTATTGTATTACATTATATACAGCAGTGGCCAAAAAGCGGTGTTTAAAAGCAATATTTTTCGACTAAACCATCAAACTATGAGGTGTATAGTACAATGGAAGAAGATATAACTTGTATAAGATCTACTGAAAATGACTTAAAAACTTATTTTAATATATAAACACGCATAGAAATCAAAAAGATGACGGCAAACACTAAGCACAGTTTGATCAGTTTTGAATATTTTGTTGATTCTGTCTTGTTTGTTGACTACAGCAGTCACTCTCCTGGGTCTTGACTCAGTAAGCTTTGCTCATGTGTTGTGCGTTATTTTTTGCAAATCCTCCTTAAATTGGCAAGCTTAGTTTTAGTTTGTATTCCAAACATAACTTCATACAACACACATACAACACTTTTAATACATCCCTCAAAATATATTCGAATAAAAGGCAAACCAGACAATTTTTCCATGATGGACATGACTTTTGGCCACGACTGTTACTGTATGTAGATTTTTTTATTTAAATTGGCATACATTAAAAGAAAGGCCAATATACCATGATGCAATACACAATTTAATTAAAAAAACGTATTGGTTTTTCACGTTACAGTCATGGAAATTAGTTTTATGTTTGCATTATACACAAGAGAACTGGCAGTGAAAATATGCATCGTTATGTGTGTAATGTCAACAATAATGCAAACAATCTTAATGAGCCTCAAAATAGGCTTAATTTTCTTTAGGAAAAAATACGTTCTTGTTTCTTTTTAATGCTAGAAACCTTACATACTTATGTACAATGGCATTTCATTTGACCAAGATTTATTTATATATATATATATATATATACACACAGTAACAGCCGCAGAAAAAATCAAGAGACCATTTCAAAATACTTTTCTGGTTTTCTGAAGTTACTATTTACATTCTACATGTATTTAGGAAAAGTTCAACAATTATTTTTTATGTGATAACTTGGATTTATATCAGTTTTCATGTGTCTTGTCATGCTGTCAGTCTGTCACATTGCTGTTGGGTGACTTTATGTCACTCCTGAGGTTTGATTTTGTCGAAATTCAACAGACACTGGACTGAAATGACCACAATACATCTACAGAATGCTGATTAAATGAAAAATATGGATTGGTTTCTTAATTTTTTCGCGGCTGTACATATATTTTAGACACACTATTCATTAGAATGCATGAAATAGCAGTTTGTGAATCAGTGGAATAATACGACATACGAACACAGTCCGGGCTAAATTTCAATAACATTCTCATCTCTGCAGTGACCTTGAGTAGTCAAAGCTAGAATAACACAATCATCCTGAATGCACAGGAATAGCACACACACAGGAGATGTGCGTCCAGTTTGGCTCTCGATTATGTATGATAATGTTACTGTCTGAGCCCCCAGCACACGCCAGTGGGCAACAAATCAAGACCTATGGGATGTCAGTGATGAGGACGCTGTTTGTTCAGCAATCACATCAGAGCCTCAAAGTCTGCTAATAATGAACACACAAACACACACACACACTCAGTCATTCAGGACGCATTGCGATTGCTCACAAGGTCAATGAGTGTTGAAGACAGATAGCCGTCTGGAAGAAGCTAAATGTCTCCTGCTGCAGATAGACTTCAGAGAACCATATATGAGATCCTGTGGCAATAAATGATTGGATATATTTGTTCCTTCTTTCTCATCTCATCTGTCTCTGAAAGCGATACAACACGATTTTGATTGTGGGAACAAACACAGGTTATGCCTTATTGTTATTGTGTCTACCCCTTCATAGCCCTGTTTGCGTTGCTCTATTGTAAGACTAACAATCGTATTGCAAAACTTCCTTTGTAATATATAAGAAATAAACACTATTTTTGAAAAACATAGTAAAATTGCGCAGTATACCATGATAAGCAGTATAGTACAATGATTTTACTACAGTAAAAAGTATTCTTGGGATGACAGGAGTGCGTAAGGCCCACTGTAGTAAAAATGACTGTAACACCCTTTTATTGGTTCTATAATACAGCAAAAGCAATATTTTTGCATAAGCTGTAGGTTGTTTACATTTATTTTTCATTATCTAACAGACTAGTTGATGTTGATACCAAAATGCATCGTGGAACCAAATTTGACTGTGTGTCTCCACATTTGACAATTTATTTCAGCGATAAGAACAGACAAGGTACCTATAATAGTTAAAAGAACAGAAGAGAAGAGAGAAGATTTGACCAGATCTCCAGGCTCCATCTGTCTGGTCTTTCTAGTTTTGTGATTATTCATTGTGATTACTCATTAGTATTCCTATTCCTGCATTTCCTATCCTCTAGAATAACCAACCGCTGCAGTTCTCCCACTTTTATGCCGTTTACATGGATTTTTTCATTTGATTCGGGCACTTACAATGGTGAATGGAGAAAATAATACATCTCTTGTAGCCTTTTAGTCTGAGCTTTACCAATGAAGGCTTCCTGTGTTACAGACGGTTCTGTACTGGATATCAGATTTTGGAACATGAGACCCCACATTAGGGCTGGGTATCGATTCTGATGTTCCGATTCGATTCCGATTCACAAGCTCTCGATCCGATTTATTCTCGATTCGAGTCAATGATTATAGGGATGTAACGATTCCCTCAGCTCACGATGCGATGCGATTCACGATTTTGATCTCACGATGCGATTTAATCACGATTTTTTTACAGAATGAGTTGAGGAAAATTTAAAATGAACAACTGCCCTTTTATTATTTCTCTAATGCTGCACAATTCTTTGTAAAATAAAATATATATTTTATGTCAAATAACAAAACTAAATTACAGTTATAAAACAAATTCCAAACCAAATAAAAAATGAATAATACAAAAGTCTCTTTAAAGAAACAAACTACGACTTTATCTGTGCTTTAACTTTAACTTTTTAAAGAAATATCAGCATATCCACGTTTACCAAGTTTGCAGAAAAACAGCGGCCCCTGCTGTTCAAAACATGTACTGCGATTTTTATAACGTCTCAACCGACTTGAATGGTCACATATTATAATCGATTTTCAACCGGCTCACGGTGAATCGTTACATCCCTAATTATAGATTTAATACAAATCCTATAGATATTTCTAAAAAAAGATCAGTCAATATCACATTACAATGATGAGTTAAAAAATGAAACGAAGAGCCACAAACCTGTATATTAAATTTTAAACACACTTGGGTATATTGAAACAGAACATTTAAGATAACAAACAAAATTTCACAAAATTAGCTGTAAAGAGGGGCTGCAATCATATGAACCGTTGCCTTTTATGTGAAGGTGATGTTAAATTCGACGACACACACGTATCCGCCATGTTAATTAAGCTATAAATGAACCACCAGTTGAACCTATCATCCACCCGTTGTAAAAAGAAAAGTGACATCTAGTGGATAGTAGTAGCAATAACATTCACGTTAATGAATGTTAAGTGCTTGCGGAAATATGAAAGAAAAAAATCTATTCACAGCTTTTGAGAATCGATATTGAATCAACCGCATTTTAAAAAACGATTAATCGATTTTTCGATTTTTTGCCCAGCCCTACCCCACGTTATTTTAAAGGAACAGTCTGTCCTCATTTACTCACCCAATTTTTCCTACTATTCTGGTCAATGATGGCCAAGAACAAACTAAATATCATTCTCTGTGTTCATCAGAACAAAGAAATTTACACCGATTTGGAACAACTCGAGGATGAGTAAATAAAGACAGAATTTTTATTTTTGGGTGAACTGTCCCTTTAATGATCAGTAGTAATTTGTTGCGATGGATCAGGATTTTTGTAAGGGTTTATCACAAAAGCATATTATGTTTGTAAATTGCATCAAACTGAACTAATGGCTGGAATACACTTTTAAGATCCGAACAGATTTTTAAAAACTAGGCATCATACAGTACACTTGCCGACTTTGTAAACGGTTGATGCTAAAATACACTACACGACTGGTATCATACACTAGCAGAGTTTCCGAACGCAACAAATGCGCGCCTCGTTGCTAGGAGACGCATGACCAACGAAACAACATGGATGTGCTGAAGATAGGTAGTTATTGTAGCCTCGTAACTGCGCGCCTCTGTTTTGGTCAGCGTATTACCACGTCCAGTTTCCATAGCAACTCGTCATACGCTACTACGTGTTTGTTTGCAAAAATCCGAAACGGTGATGATTGACACTGAGTAACCATAGACATGCTCTGCTGTATCAGAAGGAGCTTTATTACCAAGTAGCCTATGTTTAAACACACAAGGAATTTGACTTGGCGACAGGAGCTTCCAGTGCAGAAGAAAGTACACACATAGTGCAAACATATGTGATAGTGAGAAGAATAGCGGAGCTCAGAGCTTTGTTTTCCGTTGCTTTTTTTGGTAAAATCTGGCAACACCCGCAAGTAACCGCTTGCATCCTGTGATTTCTCACACCGCACATACACGTCTCTGATGCACGTTTAAATGTGGTACTGTGTAGATACACGTGGTATGTGTTGTAAAATCGGTTCAAAATATCAAACATGCTTTGATATCCTCCGACTGCAGTCTGCAGATAAAAAATCGAGTCTATACCCATCATCAACTACGCGACTTTCTGAGAAAAAAGTCTGCGCCGACTGCCCAAAGTCGGCAGACATTCTGCAACAACTTTCGACTAGCCCCGACTGGAAATCGGTGCAAAAATCTGCATAAAAGTCGAGTAGTATATTTCAGGCTTAATAAACAAATCCAGTTAATGTGTTTTAAACTGAAAATTAATTCAGGTTACGTTTGTGAACATAAAGCTGTGGAACACTAAATTGTTAATGCCCCCTTTTTTTGTACTTTTTTTAGCCAATCACCTGAGCAATAATACTATGGACCCTCGGAAAAACATCATGACAGCCCTCATCTCACCGGCGCAAGAAAAAATGCGCATAGTCCCAAAACTAGGGACTATTAAAGAAAATCCCCTCAAAGAAATCTGCACATGTAAAACATCTATACCTATGTAACTCTGCATGTTTTTATCTCCAAAATTCACTGCTTTTTTTCGATTGCCATTAAAGAAGAAAGATGCTGTTTGGGTCTACAACCCCAACAAACCTTGACCCCTTATCCAAACATGAGGTTGAATATTTCATAAAATACTTTGTATAAACTGATGTATAAATCGTTCCCCTCTACAATTAGTCCAGCATCTTTAGATCCCACCATGTAATACATTCTTATTGGTCTTAGACTGCCAAAGCCTTAAGCACAGAAGGGCTTCATACTTTGCGTGTGCTATAGATATTTGTAAGCCGGCGTTCTCTATCCCCGGGCCCCACAAACTGTCTCCTACAGGTGCCACTCTCTGGAGATGTCATTAGCAACCCAAGTCTGGCTGTAGCTGCTGGCGGAAGATTCTTTGTAGTCGACTAAGAAGTACAGCGTCCTCAGCACAACATCCAGGGAACACATGCTTTGGCTTGCGGTACCGATCAAAAATTTCTGCAGCCCTGAGGCTCCTCATACAGAGCTCATCATTCTTCAGCATTGAATTAGACCTTCAGAAACTAGAGGCAGATATGGCATGCTGGGCGGTTTGTTCCCTCACTAAACAGCATCACTAAGATGCTCATTTCCTAAACATAAAGGTTCTAGTACGAAGAAAAAGAGTGATGCTATAAGAGAACATATAGTTGAAACGGATTTCCTAAAGGAATATTACACCCAAATGTTAAAATTCTTCCATAATTGACTCATCCCAGATGCACATGACTTTATTTCTTTAGTTGAACACATACAAATAATTTTATTTTAAAATGCATTCATTTTATCTTTTTACTGCAGTAAATAAAAAGCACATCTATATCCATCATTAAAACAATCAAAATGACTCAAGTGGGTTAATATACTGTATGTCTTTTGAAGCAAAACTATACATTTGTTGAGTTAATTTAGCAAACAATATGTTGTGTATCAATGAAAACAAGCAGATCTAAACTCAAATATGGCACTTTGTTGATCACTTTGAATATCATTGGCGCTCACATGTCTTGAGATTTTGACGTTACATTGATATTTAATACATTTACATTTAGCAGACACTTTTATCCGAAGCAACTTACAGAGAGTTCAGGGAGCAATAAAGCAATATGTCATACAGGAGCAATAATACAATAATCATTTAATAATATTCTATTATTCATTTGCTTTTTTATTTAAGAAAGTCATATTCATCTGGAATTACATACTGGAGTAAATTATACAAATTTTCCTTATGGGTGAATTATTCTTTAAATAATACTTAAATGTTATTGGTCTTTGGTTTTTCACAAAATCTTTGCTATTAGAATTTGTGTGATCTCCAACCCATCTAACATAGTTACGATATAATTATCACTTTACAATCTAATAGTCAACCTTGCACTGGTTACCTATAAAGCATCGCGTTAACTTTAAAATCTTGCTTATTACCTATAAAGCCTTACATGGTTTAGCTCCTCAATACTTGAATGAACTCCTTTTGTATTACAGTCCTTCACGTGCATTACGCTCTCAGGCGTCCTGTCAGTTGGTAATACCTAGAATTTCAAAATCAAGTGCAGGTGGTAGATCCTTTTCCTATCTAGCGCCTAAACTTTGGAATAGTCTTCCCTGCACTGTCCGGGAGGCAGACACACTCTGTCAGTTTAAATCTAGACTAAAGACGCATCTTTTTAATCTTGCATACACTACTCTTCCATAATATAAATCTTCAGAGGGTTTAGGCTGCATTAGTTAGATCAACCGGAACCAAAAACACAACTGATGTACTTGTTGCATCAAAGAGTACAGAACAGTACTCTACTCTCAGCCAGTCTTGTCTCATTGTTCCAAGGTTACCACAGCGAGCAGGATGCAGTTCATGGCCTGACCTGATGGTAGAGCGGAGAATGGGAAGTGGGGACCTGACAAGAGCTGAGATGATAGAGCTGGATAAAGAAGGACGCGGTCTCTTGACATGTCTTCACCACAAAACTTCAAATGCTATTAGATTATTAATGATAATCTTAAACTATAATTTATTTTATTATTAAGTTTATTTATTTTATTTAGCCTTGTTGTGCAAGTTCTCTGGAGCTTGTGCAGAGGCAGCAGCTTTTGCCAGAGGGGAACTGGAATCCCCTGGTTGGGCCTGGGTTCTCCTGAGGTTTTTTTTCTCGATTAGAGTTTTGGGTTCCTCGCCACCGTTTGCATACTGTTTTTGCACTATCTGCCTGACCGGGGGGGCTGCTTTAGAATTTTAAAGTTTTACTTAATTAATATTGCATATAGGAATTTATTATCTGTTATATTTGACCTGTGCTTCTCTCTCCTTTATCCTAAATGTGTGCTCTCACTGAGCGTGTGTGTGTGTGCGTACTTGTCTGTGTACGTACGTGTGTGTGTGTGTGTTGTGTGTGTGTGCGTGCGCATCTGTGTGTGTGTGTGTCTCTGTGTCTGTGTGTGTTGGTGCGTGTGCGTGTTGTGTGTGTGGAGTGTTTTGTGTGTGGGTATGTCTGTCTTCTGTGTTTTCAACCTTTTCTTGTTTTTGCAGGTACAACTTTGATTGTTTTGCTTGTAGTCAATGTGTCTCATGTGCAGCTGCTTTGTAACAATGAAAATTGTAAATGCGCTATATAAATAAAGTTGAGTTGAGTTGAGTTGAGTAATAGTCTACGCTGTAAACTGTTTTTTTTATTTCGGTCTGTTTCCTGAAAAGATCAGATGATTTTGTATATAACAAAGTTTCCAACTTTGGGTGTACCGTTTCTTTAAATATACTACCCCTAAACATTAACATTATGGATGCAATTCTTTTTTACCATTTAAGGGTTACTGTTATCTTTAAAGTACGTTTTTGCAATAAACAGTACCAAGAAATACATGAACGCATTAAAAAAGTGTCTTAAATTGAGTTGGATGATTTCCTCATAGATGAGGCGGAGATCTGGACGGCAACTATTGGCACGTATGAGCTGAACATATGTGCGAACAGACACAACGCTGAGCTGACACATGGAGAAATGCTCTTCGGTTCATATCAGCATATTCACGTTTCGCAGAAGAAACGTACTAAAGGAGCCTGTGGTCAAATATGGAGAGGGACAAACACGAGACACGAGGGTCTGCAGTACCCGTCGCATGCTTCACACAGACACATCACAACTTGTGTGATTTTAGGATTCCCAGCCTTCATGTCGAATCATTTCATGAAGGATAAATAAGGACTTATGATTTACTAGAAGGGCTAATAAACGAATACTTAAAATTCCCTCTGCTTTTTAGGAAGGTGAAGCTATTTTATCATAAAGAAAATCGTCACCTTCAAGTTTTCAGAAACTAAGCCGACCGACAAAGGTCATATCTATGAGTAATTATGAGCTGTCATTTTGATCCATCTTCATTAGAAGAACCCTTTCATACAAGAATGAAATAGTTAAGGAAGAATAATGTCAGGGTTACTTTCTTTCCACATTTCAGAAACTCCGAAAATCTTCTTTAAATGAAGTAATACATTAATTAGTAATTAACTTTCTTTTAATAAAGCAATAAGCCATGGACTAATTTTTACTGAAGTGTCAACAAAGTATGACACTTCAGGTGGTTTACTGCTTTTATAAAACAGCAAAATGATTGCAATCAAAATGATTGCAACTGCTATGTATGATATATGATTTAATTGATTAATAATAGTAGGATAGTTAAATTATGGTGTGTACTGTAAGCAATGTAAACATTTTAGTAATATGGCAATATAATATAGTTGCCCCAGAAGTGCGTTTATCTTCTATTCTACAATCCAATCAGACTTTAGATCCGTTTCATAATAGAGGTTATACGATACTGTCACTATATTTCCTGCCATCTGATAATTCTCTCTATTTTGATCCTACAGGGAAAGCCTCTGGTGAGTTTCTCTTATAAGGCATGGATTAGTGTCTCGCGCAAAGGTTGAGCATTAGACGCAGAATCAATACTTATGCTCCACTGCTGGCACTAAATGGCCGGAGGGGGAAGCTTTCGAAAAAAAAATCTTACGAGATATATAAAATAAAACAAGGATGCCGTGCGGTTTCCTGGCCCTGTATGACCCTTATAGTATTTGGCCTGATATTGCAGGAACACGGGATGCTATGAGTTTTCAAAGACAAAAGACCTTTGATGAAGTAAACACAAGCCTCAGAATAACATGTAGCAAAAAAGAACCACAAATCACTGAAGTCTGTGACGTTAAATACAGCGTGACTGTAAAACAAGGCTGAAGAATTATGTAAATGTGTCATAAATTGTGTTTTGTTTGATCCGGTCATTACTTTGGGGTGTTGAGAAATTTTCATTACGGCATTACAACATCTCAGTCCTGAAGGCTGAAAATGTTTTTAGTGCCTAGAAAATGAAATGAAAGGTTTTTTTGAGGCACTGTGATGCTGACCAGTTTGGGATTTTATACTGACATTTATTGCAGTGAAAGCCGGTTACTGAGTTAATATAGGATATGGGTAGTTGACTTTTTGCCGTGTGACAGCAAAAAGTAAAAAAAAACCAAAATCTTATGCTATTTTCTATAATACATATAAATCAAATTAAAATAATATATTATTAACCCTTTGTTTTCTAAATTTTTGCTATGTCATGTGTGGTATATTGGTCAATTTTTGGTGTATAGTTGTCTACCATTAGACATATACAGTATGATAAACAGCTTTTTGGGTCACCCTTAAAATAATCGGTAGCGACTTACGTGAACATTGTTCATTATAAGCATTCATTGTGTGAAAACACTTAAATGAGTAAAAAATACTTTAAAACATTTTGTACTGTTGCCCTCATTATAAAGCGATAATAGCGCATTCCTTTCTGATTCTTTTCAACGCTATTATATTTTCTATTATGACAATTAGCTTTTCTAAAACTAAAAATTTGACAGCACATTCAGATGCAATATCTAAGTGACTGTACTTTGCAATTTGCAAGAAATTTTGTGCCAGCGGACAATTAAAGCGGACCATCATCGTGGACTCCCTCTGAACCCACTTCGAGAAAAAAAGGGCTTCGTCTGAATTTCCACTCGCAAAATTGACACACAAGCTACTTTTGTCATTTCCAGACATGTGCTGACCTGTTCTTGGCCTTTAAAACACTGCATTGTGGGAAGGCACCAGGTAAGAAAAGACATAATTACACTACTCACTGGTTGCCATGGCAAATCCGGATACAGATTTGTCTCCGTTCATTCACAGTCAATTCCCCGACATCTTTTGTTTTGTCTATATTCTGTGTTGAAATAGTAAAGCCATAAAAACAGCTTCAGCTGAAATGAGGCCGCAGAAAATGTTCTTTACCCAAAACAAGGCTGAATAACAGAGACTATGACGTACCCGAACCTGTAAAAGATCCGATCATAATGAGATTTGCCCTCCGGCTGTATATATTCCCCCTACACAACTGTTGTTTTTAAGCACCATTTTCTGTGCCGTTTTATTTTTTAAGTTCTCTTGATAGACCAACTTAGTGAACAGGAACAGAACTGAATAAATATACAAAACTCAAAGGTTAAGAAGCCTGTATGAGATGTGCCAACACGGACCCCCTTTCATGCCCTGCTACACATATTGAGCGATGTGTAAGATATGATTATGAAATAATTCAGCAATATCAATCTGATCAAAATGTACTGACAATAGAATGACTGTATTCTGGTATTCCAGCATTGGAAATTTGTGCTGATGGGTTGTACATATATTCATATTTTGGTATTTTTTGGTGAGATCACAATGGAGAATACAGCCACGAGTTAGTATTCAGAGAGAGAGAGAGAACAAAGCCAGAATTTCAAATGCAGTCGTATAAACTCCCATTTATAATTAATCAGAATGTGGAACATGAACTTTTATCTCCCAGGGAACAAGCGGGGAATGAACAAGATGACTCTCAGGATGTGAATGCAGATGTCTCTCTCTCTCTTGCTCTCTTGCTCTCTATCGAATGTCTCACGTACTCCCAGCAAAGAGAGAGAGAGAGAGCAAGAGACACAAAACATGAGGCTTGGCAGGGCATGAAATGTCTCTCCAACATCTCAACCTAGATTCTGTACAGCAGCACATACCTGACACAGTTCATTTATGTTGTGAGCACTCCTGTGGTGAGGATCATTTCAGCACAGGACTCGACTCTCCACTTGTGTCTATTTCATGGCTCACACTATAGCCCGACTAGACTCGTTCGGTCTGAGAGAATGATAAATGTGTGCGTGTAGGGCGGTACGATTCTTTTTAGAATGGACAGTTCTGGTCCTGGATTGCATCATTTGAGATGCAATTAGTGTCACTAAATAGTTTTTATTGCATAGAGACATTTTGTTAATGTCAAATAGGATGGCATTTAATGATTTTTCAAATGGCATTTTAATAAACATTTGTACAAATGTGTCCACTAGAGATATTGTATATTAATTATATAGAAGTCGAGACATAATTCATTTAAGACGATGAAGAAACAGAAATGTGACAATTGAAGATCAGGACTTGTTTCAGACTAGTCAAGATGTGGATGATGATGTTTTTTTAAAGGGCTGCGAATTCTGTCTTTTTTATGATTTGATACAGTAGAGAGTACGATGTGTTCTATGTAGGGGTCTACTTTAGAGAAAAGCAATAAACCGCCATGGGATGATTTTACCACGGTAATGGGTTGTTCTGAGGTACGACAAAGCAAAGTGTCTAAACCTAATACAGTACATATAAATCAGTGGCTACAGCATGGATAAAACGAATGTTCAGATAATAATACAAATTAAAACCATTATTCACAACATAGCTGAAATGATTGAAAATAAGACAAAACAAGCATTAAAATAAGCTAAAATGACTATAATTTTATTCATTATTAATAAGCTACTTGTCTCATTAATGCTAAATTTACAATGCTTAGTATTAAATGCTAAACTTACATCACATGACAGCAGTTTGAAGTTATAGCTGCACTCAGTTACATTATGCCATTACTATTTTCCCTGCTTATAAAATTCCTCTGTTGTCTGATATCGATCAAAAAATAAGACAAAATTAGACCCAAACAGTGTCAACAAATGAAATTTCCTAAATCACAACTGATAAGCTCTCCATATCCTTCATAAACATTTACTCAGTAACTTTTATTCAAAGTCACTGAGTGCAGCTGTGACCCGTCTGAGGAGATCTGGCCCTCCCGGCTTCTCCCAAGGTTTATTTCTCCATTTATTTATCATTGGAATTTGGGTTCCTCGCCACACGGCAGTGTTGACTGGCTTGCTCACCGGGAGTCTGCTGATATTAGATATTATTGGATATTATTTACTAGAATGATCTTTCTTTTTCTTTAAACACACTTTTCTGTGTTTTTCTGTTTTTCTTATTTTCTCCTGTAAAGCTGTTTTGGAACAATCCACATTGTGAAAAGCGCTATATAAATACAATTGAAGTGAATTGAATTGAAAACGAAGCTAATAACATATATTTCTTAGTGCTTGGTTATTTTAATAACAAATATTAATCCTTCTAGTTATGGCCAGCGCCATTATGTTATTTGATAGAAATTGTGAACGTTGGGGCCTTGAAGTCAAAATCTGCTGCTATATGTTTTTTCAATAGTTGTTTGTTTTTAACAGACACAGCCAAGTACAGTATGTGCGCAATGTGGAGTGGAACTGGATCCAGGTTACTCTCAGGGAAATGGAAAATTTGGAGTGGAGTTGAAATGACTGGACCACAGACATTGCACGAGTTTGGTTTTTTAACACTTTCACCGGTGGCGTGAAATGTCTAAAATGTAAGTTATCTTATATAAACGTATTTTTTATAAAACTTGCTTATAGAAGCAAATATCGCACTTGTATTATGAGTAGTTGACAAATAAACCATATGATGTGTCTCATCGTGTGACAGAAAACTTTTAAAACAAACTGTTAATAATATATTATTTTATATGATTAATATTTATATTTATTATATAAAACAGCAAAGATTGAGAAAAGAACTAACAATGAAAATAAAACCCTCTTATGCTATGTCACACATGTGGTTTATTTGTCAACTACCCTTAAGCAGTATTACAGCCATGCTAGCATTTGCTTGTATGCTTAAAGGTGCAGTGTATGAAATGTAGCAGCAGCTAGTGGTGAGGTTACGAATTGCAACCAGCAGCTCACTCCACCCCTCCCTTTCGAAGCACTATGGCGGCTGACACAGAACTAAGTCGTCGTCACAATATTGCTTTACTGAATGAGATACATTTTTACAAAACGCAGTCTGTGGAGCAGTTTGTCCGTTTAAGGTTACTTTAGAAACAACATAGTGAATTTCATGCAAGGGGACCCACGGTGTATGTAGATAGAAATAGCTCATTCTAAAGCCCCATTGGGACAGCCAATGACTTTGTCGTTGTGTGTCTCTTGTCTCTTGCTATGAGATCGTAAGAAGGCATTCCTGGCTTTGGTTGTCCAGTTTGAACGATGAGAGACGGATAACGTAAGCTCCACTGCTTTACTCCTATTGGTAGTTGCTTGTGAAAGTCGCACAACATTTGCATAAAGTTGAACAATTCTCAACTTTTGTCGCTTGATTCCTGTCGCTGGACACGCCCACTTCCTGTTGCCAACGGTCACTGTTGTTCGTGCCGCTGCTAGTCGCCGGCTCTCCATTGAAATGAATGAGATCACGTCACTCTACCGCAATTAGTCGCTAGTCTGAATGGGGTGTTAGATAATAAAAACATAACGCTTCATTATGTAAGGTCTTTATACACCTCTGAAGACATAGTTATGTTTATTATATTACATTTCTGTCAATAGATCCTCCAAAAAATGACACACTGGACCTTTAAGAAAGCTTAAACAGGCATTATGATCGTTTACTATAGAAAACCACTGTTTAGAATTTGAAGCCAAAATAACTGTTGTGAGTAGGCTACAGTGATATAGAAATGACTCACACCGTCATTTATATACAGGGCTGTTGTTTACTTATTAAAAGGGGATGTTTTCTGAAGCGATGCGGTTTCTGATTAATCATCACCTTTCTGCTCAATTGGCCTTTCAATAATCAATTCAATGACAGTAAGAAACAGCAATTGGTCTTTGGAAATGGTTAGAAACCTGTCTGAGGCCCAGCAGCCTCTGTCGAAAAGACCGCAGGTTTAAGCCGCGCTAATAAAAGATGTCAGTTCTGTAAAATGAGACTGAGTGTGGATTTAATTGCCAATCAGGAATTTATTTTCCCCTCCGAGTTGTGATTTGCACATCATCTGATAATAATGGCAGAAATAGCTTTCAGCGATACCGACCTTTATCTGACCTTTTAAAGTGATGAAAATATTATAGATTCCACTGACTATTTTGGTCGCAAACGCACAGATGGAGTGTCACATATGAGAATGCATGAATGCCAACAGCCAGCATTTTCTGTTTCTCTCTGTTTCTCTCTCTTTCTCATTGTGTGTCTGTCGCACACCCAAGCACACACGCCTCCTTAAGTTACTTTTTATCAGGGCCCAAAACTAACACGCGGCCGGTGCCAATGTGCTTTTTCAGCTTTGGTGAGTAAATAAAACAGACACGCTTGCCAATTGTCTTAACTGGAAAATTACATGGTTTGAAGCTGAAATCCATAACTTTTATTTTCTTAAAAATGAAAAAAAATCAGTTATTGAGCAGGTAAAAAAAATTCAGTGTTTGAATCTGTCCTTATACTTGACACCAGTAAGCTTATAATAATGATTATTAACAGGGCTGGACTGGAACAAAAAAGCAGCCCCGGACTTATTTGCCAAGTGGCTCGTCAGTTCCATCTGTACGCGATTGCATTCTGGGTTTTCTGGCTCCTTCGCGATTGCGTTTCATCCGTGATTATGTTCTGACCTGACCGCGACCGTTCATTCACGTTCAGGCCTACCACGCATTGGTCCACCAGGAAAATGCCCAATCCAGACCCGATTATTAATAATTTGAGCTGTTGATTTCGTGGACAAGTAAGTTTGCCGTCATTTGACTTTAACCCACGTAAAAGTAAATGCATAAAGTAACCTGCACTTTTCCGTTTCAAACAGAGATGGCGCTAGAGAGGCAACAGTTATGTATGCAGTTTTATGTTGAACTGTAAAAATTGGACCCGTGGCTGATCAAAATAATCATTTCACTAAATCATGCATTGCTAAATCATTAAAACATTTATTAAATCATGCACGGTTTTAGACTCTACTCATTTCTAACAACACTAAATTATAAAGTGCCTACTTTTTTATGAGCTCAACTTGACTGACATTGTATTTGTTTCCACAAAAAAGAATCCGAAACTTTTCGTCCTGATCTAATTCACAGAATCGTTGAACACCATTGCATTGTAAAAAAATAAGTGTGTATACGTATGCGCTATGTATGCCCATGTGTGTATTCTGTATTTCCTTTCTGCTTATCAGTGAGAAGTGCTAGGCCACATTAATATGTAACATCCCGACTGGCTCTCTGATGTCGTTGTTACTCCTAAAGGAGAGTGAGCCGTGTGTTATCGCAGCCGAGCAGAGTGATGGTATCTACAACGGTCGACTGGTTTCCATTAGGCTGTAGCCAGGTCAGGTTGGGGGGGAGCGCAGACCCGCGGTAATGAAGGAATTCGCCTTCGTTGCTCAGCCAGAAGAGTATATCAGCATTTACACATTACTCCGATGCCAGGTCTGCAGTGCGAGGAGATTAGGAACGAGACCAGGATCGTACATCAGCCTCTGTGTGCCGCTGACAGAACCGGGTGAGATAGACCCAGGAATCATGCCAGGGAAGGTTTTCAGAACATCAAACCTTCTGAGGGGACGTACAGACAGTATACGGTCCTGTTTTTACGTAATGATCTGTTCGCAATGTCAATTTAAATTCGGATTAAAGTTCCAATTGGTAAAGCATTGCACAAGGTCATGGGTTCGATCCCAGGAAACACACATGCTGATGATGAAATGGATTTTAATAGGGTTTGGTGAACGTGTCAATGTTGATTCCATATTGGCTTTAACAACTAATAACAAAAACCCTATTTAACAGGAATCCCCAAATGTGGTGCGCTTGCACATGTTTACAGGCTGAAAAATGAGGTGTTAGCTGGTCCTCTGTGGCCGTTTTTAATGAGGGTCCCCTGGCTATATTTTGCATTATGTATAAAATGCTTTCCAATGCAAACACAAGGAAGTGTTTTTAAAACAGGTCAAGGGTATAGTAAGAATAAAGAAAAGAGTAAGTCTGGTGTAAGATCTTTTTTTTAAATACTATTAAGGTTGGAGTGGATATGGTGTGTAGATATGTCAATTGGAGACTATGGGATATTGAGTACACAAACCATTCAGTGATCAAAATCTGTCATCGTTTATTTAGCATCATGCCATTCAAAACCTGCATGACCTTCTACTGTGGAACACAAAAGAAGATATTTTGAGAAATGTCTCGGTGGTTTTGTGTCCATACAATGGAAGTCAATGGGGGCCAATGTTGTTCGGTGACCAACGATCTTCAAAATATCTTCTTTTGTGTTCTGCAGAAGAAAGAAAGTCATAGAGGTGTGGAATGCCATGAGAGCGAATAAATGATGAAAGGATTTTCATTTTTGGGTGAATGTGCTATTTTTGCTGCTCAAACTGTTATGTAAATGGCAGCAGGATATGCGTGACAGGTGTCACTCATCCAGAACATTTTCAGCGTTTTATTGTTAGTTCTAGAGCTTGGGAATAATGTAGCCACTTTCTCCCTGTTAGCAAACCGTGACTGGACAGGCCGATGTTCTGAATACTGAATAGGCATCTTTGTGCAAACATGGGCTCTGATATGTTTAAATGTATTCGTCAGAAATTAAAATTCTACAAAATTCAGAACGATACGTTTTAGAAATGTATACTTTCAACAATTCTAGTTTTGTACTTACGAGTTTAATGGTTATATGGTTACATAATTAAAATGACACCAACCTTAAAATTTGACTTCCTATGATATGACCATTTCAAATAAGTAAAAAAATATATATATTATGTTAAAATATAAATACAGATTGAAGTTTTTCGTGGTCAGAAATTGATCTTGGAAACCATAATGAAATAGCTGGACAAGGCCAATGTGTCATTCAACTAACTTAATTAAATTCCTTGTTAAATCCGTCGGTCTATTTCATTGCATTAACACTATAACCCAAACTAAAGGCAAACATTTTTACAGCATGACAACTGCACAGAACGCTCATCTTTCCCACAAACTGTCACAACACTAAGAACACTTTGCATGCAAGAATCACAGGCGAAATGAAAAGCGCCCCGGATGCGCCTCAGGCAAAACGGATCTCTGTGAGCGTCAGTCAGTCAGTCCAGCAGAGCCCAGCAAAAAACATTTTGTTAAACATGCCACAGCTTTGGTAAAGCTAAAAAGACTCACCGAGCGGTTGTCCTGCGATGATCCTTGCGTACTCGCCGGCCACGGCCGCCCGGGCGTTCCGTTCGCTTATGTACTGGACAAAAGCATAACCCTTGTGCACCGAACAGCCCACGATCTTGCCGTACTTGGCGAAGATGACCTCGATGTCGGCCTTCTTCACGATGGCCGTGTTGAGGTTACCGATAAAGACCCGGGAGTTGAGGGAGCGCGGGTCGTTCTTGTTGGTGACATTGCTGGTCTGACTCTTTCCCGTCATTTTTCTCCTGTGGAACACGAGCAAGGACGACATCAACCACGGACAGCAGATTTATTTGCGTTCATATCAGTGACGGTGATAAAGAGTAAACATCAGATGATGTGTGGACATCATTCAGCAGTTTGTAGATGCTTCACAGTAAAAATGTTGACAGTTTATTGATAATGAAAACGAATGACCAGTTTTTTGTTTTGAGCAAGAGTCACCTTTAAAGATGTATGGTTTAAGGTGATTTATATATTGAAGATGAGTTCTGTGTTTTATAACAGCTCAACACAGAGGTATGAAAACTAAAATCTAATATCTTGAGATTTGCTTATGAATGCGACTTGATGTTTGCCTGGTGGTCTTGAATGAATTCCTGAAAGCAGAAGTTGGTAAGCAAGAGCTAGACACAGAAATCCTCTAGTGTGTTATGAAGTACACTGACTTGAAGAGCAAACAGAAACGTCTGGTTGACAGTTTTACTTGGACGACTACAGTTTTTTTCTTTGCTTTTCTCTTCATCTATTATAACGTAACAAAGGAATCCTTGCATTTTTTCGTGATCTATGTAACTCTGTCTGTGAAATCCAGGCTTATCTCATAAACTAGATAAGCGATGAGGAGCAACAAAGTTAGGGTTAGTGAATTGACAAATATAGCTGATGTGTGTTTGTCACTGTAAACAATTATATGATATATTTATGTATGGCGTACTCATTTTATTATAATACTCAACTTGATGATTTTGAATAGGGCTTCTGTAATGAATGATTTCATGAACACTACGCTGTTTAAATCAAGATTATATTTTATAAAGAATGTGCTAGGACTTTACAAAATATTGAAGAAATACGTGATATGCGGTGACTTACTGAATGCAATATATGAAGAGTTTGCCATTTGAAGATAGATCGTTATTTGCAGCCGGTTTATTATTTGCAGCCGGTTTATTGCATACCACGTTCAAAACAACTCCTTTTTAAAAAAAATAAAAAATCATGTTTTTTATTATGTTATCATGTTTTTTATTGTGTGTATACAAAACAAACCAAATACAGTTTGATTGATATTAATTGGAATGCACAATAAAAAAACATGATTTATCTCATTTTGAAACCAAACTCTTCATATGATACACAATATGATAATTCTTAATGTTTGTAAAAATCAATTTAAGTTATATTTAAAAACTGAAAATTATATAACCACAATACACGTTTCATTCTTTTTTGGGGGGAAAAACATCACACTCGCCCGTCTCTCTGCTTTCTGCATCGGCCTAAAAGTATTAAAATAATTCTAAATAGTTATTGCAAACCATTGCAATGTGCATGCTGTGATATATTTGCACAAAACATGCCTTTGGCTGGGTTTTCACAAGCAAAAATACAGTCACATGTAGTCTATCATAGATGTAGACTTGTTCCTATTGGTTTTCTAAAAGGATTGTGTCAGTGATGATACTGTGAAATTATTTTTAACATTCAGAGCTATCAACACATCAAATATGTGATAATGAGTAATTTTCATACATGTGTTAAACAAATAGTCAAACATGTCAAAAGCTGACTTTTCAAAGGCTTACTACACCAAATCATGTTTTACTTTGAACAATTGGTTTTGTTGAGGGGACGGGTTTTGTAAATATCATTATGATATGAAAGCCATTGCATCTATGAGATGTCCTCTCTAAAACCACTTCAAAGGTTTGTGTTTATTTGTGTCTGCGTCTTCAAATGTGAAAGAAATCACAGTGTTTGTGTTATTGTATGTGCTGGTGTGAAGGTGAGAATAAGTGTGTGTGTGTGTGTGTGTGTGTGTGTGTGTGTGTGTGTGTGTGTGTGTGTGTGTGTGTGTGTGTGTGTGTGTGAGAGAGAGAGAGACTGGGGAAGAGTAAATTAGAGGCTTGGGTTTATGCAGTGTCTGTATTACTCACTGAACACACAGTCAGTCACTTCAGAGAACAGAGGCGAGATCTTTCAGCGTTACTGATGCTGGCCTTCTATTGGGTGTCATCCAACCCCCTCCTCCCCACACACACGCTCACAGACAGTGAGTGCTATTGTCTGCGACAGGGATGTATTACGTTCTGTCTCTCATGCTGTCAACGAGCTACTCACAAGACGACAAGAATATACACGCAGGGACGGAAGCAGCACCGCGTCGCACCCGCTGACCAAACACGCCGCCCAGAGTTTCCCCAATACATCCGGATATTTGTCGAGTAACTACCTTGTAATTTACTTTCTCTCCTGCCCAAAGGAAAGAAAATCACAAAGAAATTAATGTCCGTTAGCTAAATATCTGTTATTTCTTCTAGACAGCAATGAGAAGGAGAGCGAATGGAGATTTTATTCCTTCGTGCACTAGTGTCAGCGGCAATGTATTTGCAAAGGATAGGACTGTTTCACACCCCAACTGCCAGTGAAAAAATAAATAATCACGCCGCAAAACATCTCTTCATTGGTTGAGCCATTGTAGACAATGTTACATCTTAACAAAACAATGTAACAAAAATGACACACTTCGGTTTTAAAATTTAGTAGGGATGCACAATAAATTATCGGCCAATAAATGGTAACTTTTAATGTTATCGTATCGGCCGATAATAAAATGTATGCCGATATGTTACAGCTGATAAATAATTTCCTCTGGTTAAACATCTTCAGCTGCACGCTGCTCAGTTCAAATACAGTACAGTACTGTCTTTCTGTCGTGATCATTCACTTACTGCTGTTAGCAAAACAGTATGTAGATTATATTTAAATTATAGGAACAAAAGCATATTGTTTGAATCCGACTGCTGTCTGAATGCATTCTGTCTTGAGACCTGTTAGACTTGGCTATTAAGAAAATGTTTCTAGGTTGCTCTGGAAGAACATCTATAATTTGTTAAGAAAACTTGGAAGGTTAAAGAATCGTAAAGTAGGCTTGGTACATGATTTTCAGGGAAAAAAGAGAACTAATGGTTACCTTGATTTCTGCAGTAAATGTTTTCAAATAAAAGCAGTTGTCCACTTTTTGCCTTTTGTTTCAGTCTCAGGGAATTTTATATTCATATTTAGATACTATATATCGGTTATCGGCTTCCAATGTTAAATAAGTATCGTTATCGGCCAAAATGTACATATCGGTGCATCCCTAAAATCTAGTGCACATTTCAAAGCAGGAGTGAACAGGGTTTTTCCTGCATAGAAAAATTGTGCCGCCGTCAAATTTCGTGCCGCCTCAGTCTTTCGCCAAAATTATGTCAGGTGTCTTCACAAAAATGTCATTTGGAACTGCAGTTGCGGCATTATGTCTCAAGGGAGGTGCTGTTTCGTTATCAGCCCAGTGAGGCGCTGAAGAGTTGCCATACAAGAGCTAATAGGAGCTGTATTAGCTGTGTTTCATGGCTTTTCATGTGAATATTGTTTGTTTTGCATCCAAGCATGTTCAATTTATTAAAAGGTTTCTTAAATTAACGTGGCGTACATCATTGTATAATGTTTTAAGCTGTGCAGTTGGCTCGCTGAATCATCGTTATACTGTACACAGCGAGTTCGCCAGCGTGAACACATTGCGATCAGAACGACTCGCAAACAAATGACTTATTTAAACCGATTCGTTTAAACTGATGTAACTTTTCAGTCACTATAGGGAATATAAGAGATGAGTTAATCATTTAAAGCTCAGTGAACCACAAGAGGACACAGGATGTGAATCAGCTTTGCCAATTTAGTAAGACTGGTTTATTTAGTTGGGCTGAAAAATTTGTTTTTTGAAGTTAGTGATTTTAAAACATTTCTGTTTGGTTTCATATAACTTAATAATTGTCATTTTCATCTAATTTTTATGTTTTAATATGTAAAGTGTTTGGTTAAACCACTTAAAGGTACGGTAGGCCTACATGCAGGGCCGGCGCTAGCTATAGGCAGAGCAGGCGATTGCCTAGGTCCTCGGGCTTGGAGGCAGGGCCTCCACAACTGTCACAAATACACTAGTTCACCAATCAATCAAGACGGGTACTATAAGACTAGACTCTTTGTCCATTGGATATACAATAATTCTCACTTTCCTGAAGTGGAACCAGTTAATATCATTGCGCAAATGGGGGTCCCTGCCCCCTGAATGCATGAAATCCAACTTTTCTGCATATTGACCTGATGGTGCCGAAATGAGTACACCCCTCGGGGGCTGCTAACAGGCACGCAAAGAAAGCTATTTTTGATTATAATGTATTAATAAAGATAAACTGAGCCCATTCTGCCGAGTCGCGTCGGCGCCATTTGAAGATAGATCGTTATTTGCAGCCGGTTTATTATTTGCAGCCGGTTTATTGCATACCACGTTCAAAACAGCGCTAGTGCCATGAAATGGCGCGTTAAGATTTAAATTCACATATGTATGCGTCTGGCGCTTTGAATCAGAGTCGATTGACTGTACATTGCGTTTGTAAATAAAAACGGCAGATTACTTATAAAGAAGTTATTGACTTCGCTTCCAAAAAGCAGAAACGTGCCTCTGTAGGTGGCCATGGCCAAGGAATATTAATAATAAGAGCTGGTCCAGATGACCCTTGTCTTGACCTTAGTTAAAGTTTAATTGATGCACATTTAAGTAAACATATAAAAGTACAGATAACAGGTTTCAAATAAATAAAAAGGTTAGAAATTATATTTGTTTCAAGTGCTTTTTATTTGGGGGAAAGAGTCTGGGGGCCTCCAATATAAATTTTGCCTATAGGGGCTCCAAATGTCTAGAACTGGCCCTGCCTACACGTGCATGTGTGTATAAGATAAGGATGGCACCACCTTCGCCTCATTTTGAGCCAGGAAAAACCCTGGTGTATTGCATTTTCATGCCGTGCTTTGAACAAAGAAGCACTTTGTTCTTATCATTAATGCCCATGAGTTATAGTTTTGTTCGTTTTATTGTTGTTATATTAGAATATTAAATAAAATATTTAAAATGATTTAGTATTTAATTAATTTTAGGTTTTTTGTAATATGCTTTTGTTTTATTTATGTATTATTAATATTGCTATACAAGTTATTTATGTATTAGTTATTTTAGTTAATTTTATTTCCTATAAAATAAATACATAATAAATTATTAATAAAATAAATAATAAATATAATTAAATATAAACAATACAATTAATTTATTTGAATTAACAGAAGTGTTTTAATCGTTTTACTAAACTATAATGACCCTGATGCTCAAAGGTTTGTTTACCTTCAGCCTTTATGTGCTAAATTCAAAGTCTTCAGAAGATCTAGCACACATGGACCACTTTTATTTTTTATTATTATGGACCACTTTTATTTTTTTATGCATTTATTTAGGTAATTTTGTGCGCTTGACAGCTGTGTATTATTTTTGTTTGGAAACTTTGCAGTATATTTTGTAGTGCTGCACAGAAGAAAGAAAGTCATGCAGGTTTGGAACAGCATGAGGACGTGTAAACGCTGCCGGATTTTTTTATTTTTGGGCGAACAATAAGTCTCCCGAGCTTGTAAGAGCAACAGTTGAGCAAAAACAATGTTCCTCCGGGTGTGCAGCTCTTGAGGGTTTCAGGGACGATAAACTGCGACCGGCTCCAAAAAACAGCTTGACAGAGAACAAGTGGTGTAATAAACAATACGAGATCTACAGCCACTGAACCATCTGTCCCCTTAAGAACATTTCTGTCTGACTGATGTCCAGACCCAATTACAGTGCCGTGAGGTTAGCAGTTTTACCACCTCTATCTTGCAGAAGGACAAAGATCTCCTCCTACGGTTGGCAAATCAGCAGACTGTTATTTAGAGCCCGTGCACTGGCACCCGCATTGATGATACCGGACAGAAAGGCGAGAACATTCACAAATCAGCAAAGATGTGTTAAATTGCACCTCTTATCGGATAAATCTCCTGTGCCGAGCGTTCGCTGGAGATCTCCTTCCAGCGTCTGCCAGCTGATGGCTCGCTGGCCCACGCAGGGGTTTGTGGGATTCTCAATCAGCCTCGCCGTTGCAGAGCTATTCTCAATACTTGCCGGGTTTGACCACATGTCTGAAAACACAGTGCACTCAGGTTGCAGACTACATATACAACATATATTTATATAAAAACAACATTCTATGCTGGTGTAACATCTAGACATGAGGATGCTGTGGTGAATAAGGTAAGACCCCTCATGAAACCATCAATACTTTTTCATTGTTACATTTTTAAAATCTACAATTAAACTTAATATTAAAAATTCAAAATTGATAAACACATTTTTTTCATCCTAACAACAATGTCAGTGGCTCGACCAATGACATGAGTTTTGGGTGGGACTATGTGTGCCTGGCCAACAGAAAAGCTGTTTGAAAACTTGTTTTTGCAATTCCTACGCTAGAAGCATAAAATATTTGCAACATTTTCTCCTGTTGAAATAACCCGTAGTTACATAAATAAGTGAACACTTCATGATGCAAAAGCCTACCAACATGCGCATTGTATGTATGTAAACATTTGTGACCCTGTGAAAATCAGGCTAAAGTCTCAAAGTCGATGAAATAACAAGCATCAAAGCTTGATTTCAACCATTAATTTCACTATGATTTCAATCTTTGACATGTCCTCACACTCACAAAATTAAAGACATCAGGGTTATATTTTCACAAAAACGTCTTTATGTTGGATCATTTTATGTGGTAAACGGTAAAATCACAAAAAATGTCTTAAACTGGGTTTTCACAGACACATTTTTGTCACGCTGAAACATGTATGCTGAATCTATGCACATGTACCGTACATCTATTATGACAAGTTGTTTTAAACTAAATGTTTCTGTCATGAATTCTGTCTTGAGAGTTTTTTTGGCTGGAGTATCCTTTAAAACTAAAAATGTGGCTTCATAAACTACCCAACTGAAACTATTCTAATCTTTTGCATAGAAGCCAAATGCATGGTGATGACCAGCTTTGCAGTTGAGCTACAATGTTTCTTAGTTTATAATCAATTAGATTCGGATCTGACACTTAATAAAACGTGTTTACTTCTTATACTAAAACGAGGATCTTTTTTAAGGATTTCAAGTAGGCCAGGACTTCCAATGGTTCCCCATTTAAAAAGGCGAGATGGATGATGCCACCGAGTGTGTGCGTGTGTGTAATTCCAGCACATAAACTGCGCACACTGTGAGCTCTTTATGGTACAGTAGAGTTCCAGTCACTGCAAGTCCCATCTCAAAAAGCTCATGAACCGCAAAAGACAAGGACTTAAGTTTAAAAACCTCCACGGCGTGCGAGCTCATTAAGAGACTCTGAAACCTCTCCGCTTGACATCCTCTGTGATTTCCAACTCACTGAATGTGTGAGTGTGAATTTGCTACGACCGCGCTACGCAAAGATAGACCACCGAGGCGGCAACCATCCCGAAAAACTCACAATCACACCCATAGAGAACAGATTTCTACACCTCCAACACATTGACTGCACACAGCACTGAGCCACAGGGTAAAAATCATGCGACCAGGGATGTTTCTCGAAATCACACTGTGGCAGGAAAACCCATAATTCCGCTGAGTATAGTGTGTGTCTGAGATTATGAAATGGATGGTTCTGGCTTCAAATCTGATTGGATTAGCCATGTGGGGAGCTGGTGTATAACAGGTGACGTACACACACCTGTGACAGACATTAAATGAATTCAACGTGCCAGGTTGCTAACAGTTAGCTTAATGAGATAAAATACTTGGCAGAAGAATTGTTTGTTAGTGAGACTTACTATAGAAAGCATCAATATTAATTTGTTCAGGGTTAGGGGTTTAGAAGAAGTACAGTATTCAACTGCTCTTTAATAGCTTCGGAAATTTGATGGAGTCTCGTTTATGTATCAACTTAGTCTCAGCTGTTTCTCCTATAATTGCTTAAGAGAAATAAAAAAGAGAAACAAATTGTTAAAAAACATGAAGGGCATGGAGGTATACATGACTGTAGATTGTGGAGGTAAAATAATCTGGATTTGATGAGAAATGTTTGAGTTCATTTTGAGATCTTCAATAATATTGACTTTTGATTGCAGACTTGACAAATCTGAGCTCAGTTTGTGACACTGTTGATATCTCTTCTGAAACTCTAATGGAGACATTTCTGAGATTTCTGCCTCTTTTTCTTAGAAGAAATATCTGAGATGTATTATTGTTCTTTCCTATGGGACCATTTAAGTCACAAACATGACAAATTAAGCAGCTTTTTAGGGGAGATGCCATTATAAGTACCAGTTTAAGTGACTTACTTGGTAACAGCCCTAGCAACCTTCTAACAACCTGATACCAACACCCTGGCAACCATTTAAGTGACTTCAGATTTGCATATAGGCACTCACAAATTTCCATAAAATGTAAAAATCAAAATTCCTATTATTATTATGAAATAGAACAATTATTCACAGCCCCTCCATTGTTTTATCGTACTGTCAGAGCAGAACCTGTCCAGTTGAATGAAGAAGAATTGTTTTGTATTATTCACAGCTGTCTTCTCTCTCCAGTACTAAAACCTGATCCGATTGACAAGAAAGCAAATGGCGCCGTGTGTCACTTGGGGACCGATGACTCTGACGACGGGAGATTGATTCATGGGGATGGGGTTGACAGTTTGTTGTGATGGAAGTTTGGATTGCCCGAGAGAGTTCTTGTCAAAGGGACACCAAAGACATGCGTTCCATGACGAGATTTAATTGCTTTGCTTGTTTTATGTACACACTGCAACAATATTTCCAGTAAAATCCATAAACAGGGAGGAGGGCGAAGAGGGTGATGAAGAGTTGGATGATTCGGTGTGACAGGAAAGAAGCGAACAGGGTCATTCTCAGGAAATGTGTTGTGCGTGCCCTATTTCTGTCCCGATAACTTACCACTGATATACTGCAATGAACAGGATACTGAATTTAGGCTTTAGTGTGTAATGCTAAATAAATCTATTTTTTTCCTAACTCTGTTACAGAAAATTCAATCCCAAGCTGTTTTTAATGTCTTATATTTGTGGTCTGGTCCCCTGTGATATCTATTGAAATAAAGTATGCTTTCAGTCAAATTGTTTATTTTGCTTTTTCCCTCTTTTTTGGCCAATGAATCACATTTTAAATATGAGCGTTAGTGTCCGAGTGTCACCCAGATACTGGTTCTGAATTATTTCAAAGTATTAACATAATATCAATAATCATGATTTTTAATCATATTGTCTATACCGTTTCCCCCCGACATCCCTATTTGGTATGATAATAGGGCTGTCATGATATCAGGTTTTTACTACTTATATATTCACGATATCAATATTATCACAATATTTCAATGGTCAATGAATCACATTTAAAAGACAGAGAGGCAGAGAGAGTTTGTAAGCATTGTGACTCTTAAGGCAGAATTTAAGATGGGTGCTAAATAGTTTACGATAATTGTTGAAATAACACAATATCGCTAATCATGGTTTTCAATATCATGGTTCTTGTCAATACCTGTATTGACAAAATCCGTCAATACCGTGACACCCTTATGTGACAAAAATGAAATAAAATCCATTTCATCTTCTCTAAAATCTCACACTTTTCCTGAGAATGATGAGATGTATTTGAGGACATTACCTCCTTCACTCATACATTCAGACATTTACCTTACGCTTAAACAAACAATAAACATGACAAAATGGCTTAATTGCATGTAGGAAGAATGACAGCAAATGTTTCACACGATCACGCAGCTGCCTGATGTCTTGCTGAAGCGCAGCTCTGTTACTGTTGCCACGTGAAACCGCAGGTGAAAACAGAATCATCACAGGAAAGCTTTAATGAGAAGAATTACAGCTTGTTTACATTCAGCTCTGCGCGTTAAACATAAGCGGCGCTTTAATGAGAATGTTTAATTCTCGCCGCACAAACACAGAGATGAAAACACGTTTGCATGTATATTTGTAAAGTTGTGAGTGTGAATTACTTCTGATAAAATGGCTATTTCATCATGTTCTTTAAATGCTCCGAGCTACAGGCTGACAGTTGTGGAACAGTCTGTTTTTTTGTGTTATCTCTAATGCACAAAATGTAGCGCGAGAAAAGAGAGACTTTCATTACAATGCAATAAAGAGCATATATAAATATTTGAACAAGGACAGCAAAAGAAAAAAATCAGACAGCTTCTCTCTCAAATGAATGGCTGTGTGATGATGACATGTTTGTTATCAGCAGCTCTGATTGGAGAGAGGAACTGAGGCGCTCTCTGGTAATTGGGTAAAAATTCTGGCAGTGGAAAGCAGTAATGACAGACATGCATATTAAAAGAAAGAGAGCAAACACTGTGCCACAGCCTATTCAGATAAAGACTACTTACTTATACAGTATAAAAAAACGGAAAGTGTATATAGAAAGCAAAAGATGTATAGAGAAAAAAATACATATGTATATATGAAGAGTTTATTGCCAAAAATATTTTTTTCAAAAATCATGTTTTTATTGTGTTAGTTTGCTGTATTCTTTTTAGTTATTATGGCTTAAATCAAAACAAACCAACTGCAGTTTGATTGATATTAATTGGAATGCACAATAAAAAACATGATTTTTGATTTTTTTTAAAACGGAGTTATCTCTTTTTGGAAATAAACTCTTCATATACATTTGATGTCGTACTGTATGTAGGCACATATATACTGTATTATACTGTACAGGTGGGGTCACAAGTTTACATAAGCCTTGCAGAATCTGGAAAATTGATAGTTGATAGTTAAGAAAAAAATAAGAGAAATTATGAAAATTGAGGTTTGTTTTTACATTTACATTTACTCATTTAGCAGACGCTTTTATCCAAAGAGACTTACAAATGAGGTAAGCAATGGAAGCAATTATAACAACATAAGGACAACAAAAGCATACGTGCAATAAAACTGGTCTTATAGTCTACCAGAGTATACAAAGCTAAGGTTTTTTTTTTGGATAGAAAGAGTAGAAAAGAAATAGAAGTCAGTTTTTTATTTAGTACTCATGCCCTAAACAAGCTTCTTACAAGATATTTACATATAGTGCAACAAAATAAAAACTAAGTTAACAAATATAACCCAGTACAAAAGTTTACATACTCTTGATTCTTAAAATCAATAAAAGCTGGTTTTATGTTTTGTGATTTTTTTAAATTCAGTTACAATTGTTTGTTTCGGATTATACTGTATGTAAACAGCTGTTATGTGAAATAGCTTGTCCAGGGCAGTACTAAATCAAAAACAAAATTAAATTTGTATTCTTCTTCTTATATGTCTCAAATTATCAATTATAGCCAATTTAAAATTATTGTCACATTATTTCATATATTCTGCAAGAAGTATGTAAACACATGACTGTATACTGTATACTCTCTCTCTCTCTATATATATACTGTATATATACACACATCGACACACAGTTCCCATCTATTCTAGGCTCTTATTGACTCTTTTTTCTTCATCATTTAGTCAAAGTCCTCCATTTAAAAAACACATTTACATAGACCATTTTGCGAGATGTAAACAACATTGGTCCAGAAGCACTTCCTGTTTCATAAATAAATAAACAAACTGAAACCAGAAGTTCCTCAGGGCCGGTGTTGTTTACGTCTTCAGAATGGTCTATTGAATGAAATTTTAGATGTGTAATGAAAGAAAATAATGTGTGCACAATTATTTATGTCTATAAAAGTTTTTACTTCTTATACTTGGATAGGTTTGTAAGGTTCTGAACACGAATACAAATCTCTGAATTGAAATGTTATATACACACATTATATATAAAGTGAAGGGAGATTTGTATTCAGAACACCTGTTGTGTGTCTTTGTGATGTGTAATGACAGATAATCCTACTGTCCTTTCTTGCACAGTTTGATGTGTGACCCCTGCTGTTTTAACCTTTAAAGCACAGTTACCCTAAAATTCTCTCACCACTTACTCACCCTCAAACATAGGTTTGACATCAGTGATGCTGAACGACACAGGCGCTCACGTGTCGATCATGATGTTACACGTATGAACATGCAGATGTGTGAATGTCATTTGAAAGCTACAATATGGCAGGGGACACTCCATATGGTTCTGCTTCTTCTACCAGTGTAAGTCCATGGGATATTGTAATATGCTGTGCACAGTTCTGTCCTTCCAAACATTATTCACAAACACAGAGATGCACTGATAATGGCGAGAGCAACAGTTTGAAGGCCTGACCTTAGCAGAACACATTAGTGGCTCTGAGTCATCGACAAAAAAATACAAAATACAGAGCTTAGTGGAAAATGAGTAGCACATAGAGGTATGGCCATAAACCAAGGGCATATTCTTTTACTTTTCCTAAAGCATGTAAGTGTCAAAATTGAAAATGTTTTAATGACCGGTCCACTGTTTGAAGGCCGTAGCCAACAGATTGTGTGCCTGTATCAGAGAAAGAGAGATCATTGTGTTTCTCCCATTATTAATGAAAAAGACTTTTTAGATTTTTTATTTTAGAAAGATGTTAATGTCTTAATCTGTGTTTCGCCAAGATACAAAAGCCCGCAGGCCAAAGTTTATTCATTGATATGAACTAAGACCAAAATTATCAAGCTATACTATCCACAAAGGTTTGTATCCCAACAATTTGTGCGTTGTACGTTTTTTTCCCAAGGAATGTAGTATAAGACAAAGCAAATGAAACACAACTGAAAATTCCATTAGTTCTTTAAAGCCATGAACAATAGACCTCTAAGCAATACCATTTTTAATATTTCTTTGAGTGCGTTCTCGTCCTTCACGAAACCACAAAAGCGTTAGTGGCGTCAGACATTAGCCGGTCTAACTGAGGCAGATTCAACCCCCTGCATGTCTGACAGAAGACACTGGGATAATTACAACCGTCAGGACGTCCACATCAGTCAACCCAGTGTGCAATCACAGGTTGAGACCTGACATTAAAAAGCAACTTGTCGTCATTAGCATCCCCAGAAATATCTGAGCGTGGCTTCGCTGGTCAGCCTCCAAATTTTCCACGCTGCCACTTCAAGTTTCTCGGAAATCTCATCTCCGCCCTCGCTCAGACCCTCAGATGTCCAATCTGATGTGTTTTTTAAAGGTCAAAATACTTGACGCATCACAAGTCACCCATATGCCCACTGTAATGCCTTGCTTAAGGTTTTTCATAATGTTTTTATATTGAAAACTGGGACTGTATATATCAAGTTATATATTTCTGTTACATTACAATAAATGAAGAGTTTATTTGCAAAAACAGATAACATATACAAATATAAAAAAATGTTTTTCTTGTGTTAGTTAGCTGTATTTTTTGTGTGTGTTGTCATTACTTAATCAAAACAACCCAACTGCAGTTTGATTGATATTCATTGGAATGTACAATAAAAAAAACATGATTTTTGAAAATGTTTAAAAACTGAGTTATCTGTTTTTGCAAATGAACTCTTCAAATATAAGACACAAATGTGTCTTTTTACAGCATAAAATGTTAAATTGTAAGTTGATTCGTAAACGCTCTTAAATTCTAGAATGTTTGTGACTTACACTAAAATTCAATATATTTTTATGATGTTAATATTTCTTAAACATTTATTTGTTTGATAGTTTGATAAAAATGCTTTCCTTTTTTCTATTAGAATTTGCTGAACAGCCCAAAATAGGCTATTCAATATTCCATTCTGACATTTTATCCTATAATGTCATTCCATGTTAAATTAATGTCTTGCCCTTTTTTTTAGTGCTTTTTGTGCACATAAACGCACCACAGTCTTTACAGAATCTACCACTCTCTATTTCACTTACTTTAAAAAAAATTCCCCGTTCTCATTTCGATCCAGTAATTTAAGCTCACGGTTTAGAGAGGAGAGCAAGCGATGGGGAGATGAGGTTTGTAGTAAAGGACTCATAACCCTGGCATCAACCCCTGCCGTCGGCCATCAGGGTGACATCATTTACACCAATTTAGGAGGTTGAAGGGGAAATTGCACATTGTTTGGTGGTAAATTATACGTTGGGCTTCATTTCTTAATTAGATCCCACAGCCACACGGCTATATTTATCGGCATAGCATCTCTCACTGTGCTTTCAATTCTGTTCCGGATTACTCTAAATGCATTTTGCTCGAGCAAGCACAGCAGAAATAGACCTCCATGTTTCATTACAGTATAGGACGTGTGGCACTAGAGATGAATCTATTAGTCGAGGCGGATTTGGTTTCTTTAGCACCTGCGCGGTGAGCAATTCAAGGCTGTAGTTAAACCATGTAAAAGAAGAAAACAGCAGTGAAAGGATGCTTGAAATGAGAGAGAAAGAGAGAGAGAAATCAAAAAGGCAAATCAGATGGTGCTAATGAAATAAGAAGTGTCGGCATGTCTTCGTTTGTCCCTCTGAGAATTTCAGCCATCCGGCCTCTCAACTTTTGAGCCATAAATGACACAGCTAATGAGGTGCTTTCCCACAACTGACCAAAGACAAATTATTCAGGGGCAGCAATTAGCTGGCAGGCAGGAAGGGGCCCGTAATGCCGTTCTGAGCGGAGTACAGCAGAGCCTGGAGGAGCCCCCTGCGGCCCCCGAGGCGGCGTGAGAGGCCCCTGTGGCATCATCATGTGGATCTGCTCATCGCATTACCCAAAAAAGTCCTGATGGCAGACTGTAGCTTTTCAAACTCAGACAAACAGCTCTCTGTAGCCTCCTGTTTTTACTCACTGCGCGAGAAAGTTCTGCTTTAAATTATAGCCCTCCGTTCCTCTCTCTCTGCGTTATCTCTTTGCTCATGGACCATCATCATCTATATCTTTCTGTTTTCACTGCACTCCAGAGATAAAGTTTGGAACCTGCGCTGCCTATATAGGGTGCATATATGTGTTGGTTTATGGCACTCATTATTTTTGATGGAACCTTTTTACTTCTAACCATAGAGACATAAGACACACCATTGGTCTATATGTGAAAGGGAGAAATGATAATGCCGTACAGTAGTTCTGCCTTATACAGTACTTGAATCCAATCATCTTTTTATTAGAGACATTGCAGTGGTGCATGTGGTGGTAATAAGACGTCACACCATACATCACGTGCCAATCACGTCTATAGATTTGAGCATGCATGCACATTGGATGGACTGGCATTTTGTTGCATGTTCTGCAGCAGAATTGATATCATTCGAATACCCCCCAAAAAAATCACAGCTGAGATCTCTTTAATATCTCAATTATTTCTACATATCAATGAGATTAAATAGTGAGCAAATGGAAAATTTTGCTCAGTTTCATGCGTCTTAGATATATATATATATCTATATATATATATATCTCAGCAATGTGTCAAACTGAGCTCAGATTTGTCAAGTCTGAAATCAAAAGTCAATATTATTGAAGATCTCAATATGAACTCAAACATTTCTCATTGAATTGACCCAAATCCAGATTATTTTACCTCTACAATCTACATTACACCTCCATACCCTTAATGTATTTTCTCATTTGCTTTTATTTTTATTTCTCCTAAGCACTTTTAAGAGAAACAACTGAGACTTAAATGAAACCTAACAGAGGACTCCATCAATCTCCGGAGCTATAAAAGAGGAATACAGTTTTCCTTGGGTAGATTGAAGTTGTATTTCATGAATTGAAATAGATTTTCATGTACAACTGGTATCACTGCAATGGCAAGACACTTGAAATCCCAGGGAACACACACAATGACAAAACATATAGCTTGAAAGCATTGTAAGTCACTTTGGTTAAAAGAGTCTGGAAAAAAATATTACCAGTACTGACTTTGACAAATTCACAGAGTCAAATGAGTATATTTCACCTGAGCTGTATATTCTATTGTCCATATGTCCTTGAGCTTCTGTTACATATTGCTCCAGGTTTATATAACACATACTGTAACACAATGTGGTTGGGTGTCTTATAAATAAAGCTTCTGTGGTTCAGTTGGGCACATTGCAAATTGAAAACAGCCATTTGCAGCAAAACAGAGAGTGCAGCTCTAAACGGCTAAATGCACTAATTTCAACGGTAGACAGAACATTATATAACAAGTACATTATGAACACTAGATATTTTCATTTTTTAAAGATGGCTGCTTATAACACCGTGTCTACACCGGACGCAGCGCGACACGACACGACACGACACACGGCTTGTTCCAATGGGATTGTCGTGTCGCGCCACATCCAGTGTGGACAAAATTTTTAATTATAATGGGTTCTAATGCGTTCTATTGTCTTTTTTCACGTCGCATCACGCCGCGTGGCCCGCGTCTGGTGTAGACACGGTGTAAGTGCAACATGCCATAATGTTAGGGTGTAGAGGGTGGTTGCCTGGGTGTTGCTATGTGGTTGCTAGGGCACTGCTTAGACAATCCAAGAGCCCATTATCAAATCCCAAGTTTTTATATGCAAGTCTAATATGTAAAATTGTAAATGCCCTTTAAAAAAATCCCACATGAATTGTACATGTTTGTCCCATGTGATCACGTGTCGTCCCATGTTGTTACTGTAGCGCAACTGGTAGAGCATTGAGCTAGCATGCAAATTCATTGTAAGTTGCTTTGGATAAAAACATCCATCAAATACACACAAAAAAAAAACATAAAAAAGTAAATGCAAAAAAAGCACATTTTTAAATAAGACTTTACATGGGATTTACACGATGGTGTTTTAAAACATTTGACCACATGTGAAATTTCTGTGGAGTGTAAAAATGACAAATTCTTTAGAATGTATTTGACTAAATTATCCTTTGAGTTAAACCTCTAAGTTTAGTTTCATATTAGAATTTTTATGTTGGTTTCTTTGTTCACAATCTGATCAAACACGCGTTTCACTGTATAATGAGACTTGTGATGTCAGTGGTTTGCGGGTGTGCTAATATAATGTCCAATGTCATTTTAGGGAAGTCGTCGTTAAAGAACCTTGCATGATGCATTCAAAACAATTTTTGCATTCAAAAGTTGTTGAATGTAAAGATAATGGAGAAAGGTCTTGCATATTGTGTAAATCCATCAGCTACATCTATCTGGTCATCGTGAACAGCAGCAGGTCCAGATGGTCTCACTAGAGAATGATGCTGATCGAGAATCAACCCAGAGTACTCCTGACATTAATGATGTGTGACGCCAGAGTGACTGCTATGTAGTCTTTAGGGTTGCTAAAATGAACGCTGCAGGAGGTCGACCAAACCTGAGGCACCTTTTCCAGACTTTAATCTGAAGAGAAAGAACGTCTAAAAAAACCCACCGAGCTGACTGGAGCGTATCGTCTACACCTCGGGCCAGATTCCAGCGGGCCTTGCTTGTGAAGCTTACCCAACTATCACCTCACCTGTTCAATAGAGATAGGGTCAGACCATTGGTCTAGAATCAGAGTTTTTCTGTCGAAAAACTGATTCGGCTAATTAGCCCTGTGTTGCTGTACTATCAGGCTATTTGTAGCGGTGATAAATGAATCCACTTCACTCACGGAGACCCTTTCTCTCTGCATTCATTCCTGTGAAGAACTGCACTACGGCTTGTCGTTTTTCTCCCGAAATTAAGCATCTTTTCAAGCAAGGTCCTTCATGATCAATGAGCTGTTGTCAGAGAAAGTAGCACGTGGTTGTGTGTGGGGGGGAAATCCATTTTCCACACAATAAAAATGATGCAGTCTGTGTTTACAAGAACTCATCCAGGTCAATACAAAACATCCTGGAGAATTTATTAAAGAGCATTTGGGATTGTTTTTTTATTTTTTGAATATAATGGTACTACACTAAAAAAGATGTTTCTTTGTTTCAACCTGTGTTTGAGGAAATACAACATTTTATTTTGAAATCTAAAATAAGATAAAAAGTGTCCATATTTTACCCAACCTGGGGTTGGCAGCTAAAGTCGATACAATAAAAATACAAACAATATTTTAACAAAAAAATAGATTTAGCCATTTTAAATATATGAAACACAAATATATTTCTTTGAATAGTAATTAATCAATTTGTTTGTTTGATAAATACGATTTTAATCAAAGCATGAAGCCTACATTATGCTGGTTTGTTTTCAGCATATGGTTTGGTAAAATATAGACAAACCAAACCGCCGGGTTAAATTCACCTAGAAAGTTGCAACCTAGGGTGGCCAACTAAAGTCAATACAATAAGAAATACAAAAAAAATTTGACAGAAAAATATTATTATAAAACGGTCAGTTCTAAGCCGTTATAAAACACCCCGATTTATAACGGCTGACCAAATCACATAGCCTAAATATCATTTTATTTACTTTATTTTATGAAACCTTGCTACGCATATGGAATAACCGTTTTATAAAAGCAATAAGCCCCGCGAAGCAGTGGGTTACAGTGCATTTTATAACAGCTAAGGGCGTTGTGCTTTATTTTGCTATTTCAAATATACGAAACACTACAAATACAATGCAAAATGTTTTGTTTTATTTTAGTAGTAATTAATTTGTTTGTGTTATTAATAAAATGCTTATCAATGCGTAAAGCCTAGACTGTAAAAATGCTGGTTTGTTATGGGTCAAATATGGACAAACCCAACTATTGGGTTAGATTAACCTAGAACCCAGACCCAACCACGGGTTGAAATAAACCACATTTTTTTAGAGTTCAGGATGCCAACCTGCAAGGGCAACTAAAATCCCTTCAATAAGAAATACGAACAAAATGTTTTGCCATTTTAAACATATCAAACACTAAAGACGCACTACAAAATATGCTTTATAATTTAATAGTAATTCACAATTTTTTTGTTTTATTAATAAAATGTTTACTAAAGCATGAACCTTAAATTGTAAAATGCTGGTTTGTCTTCAACCTGTGGTTGGGTAACATATGGACAAACCCCTAATTAACCGAGGTGTTCATATTTGACCCGACTAAAGGTTGAAACACCCCATCATAAATTCATTTCAACCTGATGGTTAACAATAATAATTTAACCTAAGAATATATCCTCCCAAATCTACTCAAGAAGGGTGGAGATTCCCCATCATTTACCCCCAACACACTCTGCAACATCTCTCTGACTCGCCCATCAGCGTGGGAGTTTCCTCCCTGATGATGCGAACGGCGTGTGAATTGGGGCGGATCGAGACTCGCAGCATCGAGGGTGAGATGAGGTTAAGTGGCGTATCTCACATAGGGTTCTCTTATCAGGGAACACAGCTAATTAGAGGTTTCAACATGACTAATTTAATTGAGCATAATTTTCTCTTTAGGTCCGCAGGCAACACACCAAATATAGATTTAATAAAAACCGAACAGCGCGCTCTCAAAGGAATTACATGCCGCTAAAAGGGATTTAGGGCCTTATCTGATATGTCGTTGAATATTACTGCTGTTCAATAGTGCTGTGTGCACTTACACAGTTAAAGTGAAGATGACATATACAGTAAAAGAAGTCTCTTAGGGGAGATGGTTTTGTTCTGCACATTTGAAGCTATTTCTTCTTTTTACATGGTTACGTATTTGACTTCAGGATCCACATAAAATGTCTGGCGGCCATATTTGTACGCAGCGCACTGAGACCCAGATCACAAACAGATACAACTTATAAATAGGCTGTGAATATCAAGTTAGACAAAATGGCATCTCCGATTTTGATGCATTTTAGCAGTGAGAATCATCCATCTTAGGAGTCCCCGTACCGGTACACGGCATCCTCAGATGCATGCTAAATGTAATTCTCCTGCTTTGAAGTTGTACGTTTTTTTCTTTCGCGCCTAATTAAGATGTTACCACAGAGGACAATTCCATCAGCGGCTAACTTGAGGAGATACATCAACAACAATCCGGCGTCTTGACACGATGTTAAGGCGCAGAGGAGAGCAGAATTGAATTTTGGGTGTCTGATTATGATGGAATGGGCCAATCACTCCTCCTCCCACATCATACACGCGCCGTTACGGTAGGCACATCCATATTGGCATTCGTAGCGCATGTGCAATTCCTGTGTGGCACTCTGGGTTATACCGTTTGAAACCTATGCAAACGCTGGATTCTATCAAACAGCATTTTCACAGTTTTTGTTGATGGATAATTGAGTGTAAATGAATTTCCATTTGGCAAATGCGGTTATTTTGCCCTGCATAATGGGGTTGGAATAATGTGTGTGCAGGTGGCTGTAATGTGGAACTGTAGTGAGATGCAGTGCTATCACATCATTAAAATGTTTGCGATGATTCGAAAAGCACACATGCACGCCAAACCTGGAAATGGTTATTAATTATGGAAAGTAATATAAAATGTATATTAAACATCTGACAGTAAAGACCTGTTCACACCAAGAAAGGTAACTACTGTGTATACTATAACAATACAATAAAATTATAAATCATAATTGTAAGAGAATTGCGGAGTCCACACCACAGACCACACCTATTAGAATAGCAATACAGAGGAACTTTTCAGAGCATTTTTCCCCCGGCTGATAAACAATGAAACGCTGAATTTAAAGAGATCGTGCATTTATGTGAAAGTGCAGCAAGCTTACAGTAGACTAAACGTACAGTAACACTGTATGTTGGCGTGGACGATAATGTATTTATCATTATAGTTATCGTTATAAATATATTATCGTCTTGCTGTTTCTTAGCCTTTGAAAAATGTACAACCGTGGAAAAAATTAAGGGACCATTTCAGAATTATTTTCAGTTTTTCTGAATTTACTATTTATAGGTATTTGTTTAGGTAAAACGATCGTTTTTGTTTTGGTCTGTGAACTACTAACAATACTTCCAAATGTCAAATAAAAATTTTGTTTCTATTTTCATTTATCTGCAGAAAATGATGACTGGCGAAACAGGTCAAAATAACAGAAAACATGCTGTCAGACCCCAAATACCGCAAAGAAAACAAGTTCATATTCACTTTTAAGCAATAGAAGAGTCATATTTCTACATGTATTTAGAAAAAGTTAGAATGTTTTATGATTTTAATCACAGTTGTCATGTGTCTTGTCATGCTGTCAGTCTTTCACATTGCTGTTGGATGACTTTATGTCACTCCTGATGTTTGATTTTGTAATACATCTAGAAATGCTGGTTAAATCAAAATTTGGAATGGTCGCTTAATTTTTATCGCAGCTATATACTGTATCTTGATTTTCATGTATCAAGGTACAGTAACGGTAATTTTATATTGCTAACATAATAAACGAAATATTCATATAACTAAAAATATCGCTTAGCTTTTGTTAAAATTCCATATAAATAATGATCTATTCACAAATTCACAAAAATGCTTATACCAAAAAACCCAACCACTGCTGTCTACACTCTTGAGTCAAAGATTCAAAATACTTATTTAATGGGATTGTGGGTAATGATTTTTGTTTAGCAGTAATGTGTCGATTGAAGCCATAGTTTAGCAGCTGGGTAATGTAATTATCGTCATGCCGCCACAGTACTCTTGATCTCATTTAAATCCCTTGTTTACCGTCACAGGAGCTGTTGACTTCAGTCGATTTGTCTGAATTCTCAAGATGTGACGGGCATCTCCCTTTCTCGCACCTCGTCTCGTTGCTTCTGGAATCTCATTTCATTTGAACGTCACGAGAGAAAAAAAACAATATGACTGTTTCCTGCAAGCTGCAGGCGAATTTAAGCACCAGCATTCAAAACGAATGCTATTAGAGGATTAGATCCTTAGAAATGCTAAATATTTGGTGAGCTCTCGGTTGATGTCTGCTATATGCCATTTACTCTGGGAATGTAAAGTTTGGAGAGTTACAGAGATGGATGGAAGGGAGGAGATGAAGAGGATCATGGGGGCGCTTGTGGGAGAATATTTATGAGGGCCACGTCAGGTCAGGAGAAAGAGAACTGCCGGGATCATTTATAATTATATCGCAGGGATACGCACAGCATACGTTTCAGTCAATGTTTTTTGTTCCGTGGAGTATTGTGAGTTTCCTTTCTCTTTTTCCCCTCTGTTCATTTAAAAAAAGGAAATTCTAACCAGCCACCTACAAACACACACTAACAACATTTATGCAGGCAATTGAATAAACCATTTCCTCTCAGATTCAAGCGCACAGACGCACACACACAATGGGCTTGATACTGTAAATCCACCATAAACTCACACAGGCCTGCTGTCATTGTGCACCATTCAGACACACACAGCTAAATCCCAGTCTGGACCAGACCCCTCACGTGTTTCCATTGTTAAGATGAAATGTGCGACGCCTGCCAGAATGAAAATCAAAAATGAAGACATTATGTTTTGTCAGCTGTTGAATAGTAACACTGTCAAAAACTGTATTTTACACAATTCTGTTGGGAACTGTGGGGGTGTGAATCTGGCACCGGGCATTTGAGTTACCGTTCTTGTATGATGAAATAGTATGTTTAGCTTTTCATTCATAATTCTGATGACAAAATACAAAACAAAAGAGGCGTTTCGCTAAGAAAGAAAAAGATCTCTTTTTCTTCTGCGGCAGAGAGATTAAATGATGCAAACGGAGACTTTTGGTTTCCTGCTTCTCATCGTAATCGCATGTGTCTCTCTAGAGTCTTAAAAAACTTGCCAAAAAATTCAAGCTGACCTACGAATGCAGTCTAATGTGGAATGCAGTGCGAGTCTTGTCATTTTCCATAGGGTTAATGGATGTGTAATTTGGGGCGTGTCTATATCAAAGTGTAAAAAGGGGTGGAGTCCATTCAAATGGCTTATATAGATAGAATACCGCAGAGGTGACATATTTTTGTACGCAAAAGCTTTTTAGCGCTTCCATTCCAAAGTCAATGGGTTTTTTGAATGGGTTTTTGGTTAAATGACTAAAATGAAGTTTGTGGTTAACAAAACCTCTAAATATTTTCACGCTTTAATCTATGACATAAAACACATCAGTTTTAACCCACTCGTGTTTTTTAAAAGGAGGTTGCTAACAAGTTGCTAAAAGCCACTACTTTCTTTGGATGTTAGATGTCATCGCACACATAAATCTCACAAATAATGCAACATGGACACAAATCTCTGAAAACTTGGATGGATATTAATTTACGGAGTAATTACTGTACTAGGGAACACATTTTAATAAAGTTTGAAAAGTTGTCAGAGGCTTGATGTTGGTTACGCTGATATTGAGCCTCATGTTGGCTTTTTACTTCAGCCGATTGCATTTAGGCTTCAAAAATAACAAATGCTATGTAAAGATGATCTGGATAGACAAAACGTGTAAACAGCACAAACCTTTATTAATCACAAATCTTACTTTTTGCGATCTTCCAAAAGTCTATGGGAAAAAATCCATAGGCTTTCAGTCGAGGAAACCAGCGCGGCACTGACTTCCGGGTCAGCCCACAAAAATACGTCATCTCTGTGGTACTCTATTATGACTACAAAGTGTGTACATATGTTGCATTTTTTGTTCAGATTTCAGATGATATCGTTCTTTGGTCTATACAGAAACCAGCTCAATAATGTACACAAATAAATTGTATATACACTAAATAATATTTATTTATTTTATTTCTTTATGCATTTTTCATAAATAAATAGCTAAAATTCACGCATTATTATTTTTGCCTGCAGGCCTATTAGACATTTACTACGATATACAGTTGATCGTAATACTTTGTCAAATAAATATGATATTTAATTTAAGCAGCATCATTGGGTAACACAAGCATCTTTGTGTCCAAGTTATTTGCATGTAGGCTTTCCGTACGATTTTTATTGTAAATCACTTGCATTACACTCATAAAGTGCACACGCAATTGTTTCGACGGCACAAGCAAGTTAATATTTGGGATCTAGTTCCAAACAATGCCTTATTTGCATCTATTGTCATGTCCCCCAAATAGACTTAAGAGAAACACACAAGACGAAGTTGAAACTTAAACGAAACACAACTTAAAGTCTCCTGAGCCATGAAAGAGCAATATAATTGTCCTCTGGGTCCGTTCCGCCATCCTCTCGATTCCAAACCGCAACGTTTCCTCAGAAATAACAACCTTTCCTTAAAGACCGTACCAATTATCTGTGTTTGCCTTGATTATAGAGTCGGAGGCAGAATGGCAATGAAAAGCTGCTGCTGATGGTGGTGTGAGATGATTGGTCCGCAGTATCCTTGACCAGGACAGGGGTGAGATTGAGCATCAGTAATGAATTTATTATCGGTGAGTATGAGACTCCCCCGTCTCTCATTATTCCGGCTGGGGTAGATATGAATTGGCTTTCTGCAATAATTAATGACTCTCCGGAGCCGTTTTATAAAGAATATTACCTGTTGCAGAGTAAGTGAAAGGCAAGACCATTTTAAGCACTCTATCAAATACAGATGAAGAAACTGACGTGATAAAGGAAGAGTTCACCCATAAGGTGTCATCATTTATGCACCTCACATCATTTGAAATCCATATGACTTTCTTTATTCTGTACAGCACAAATGGAGATGTTTTGAAGAATGTACCGTTTCCATACAGTGAAAAAAGATGGTGACTCATAACCAAAAAAAAACCAAGATGATTATGATCAGACATGCAAGAACTGAAGCCGTTTGACGTGAAGCACGGCATGACACATCTTGAAGAGGCAAGATTCTGGTTTGTGTTTCATAGAAGTGAGAAATTCATATGGGTTTGAACTGATATGGCGGTCTGCAATGAGAGACTTCGTGTGTGGGCGAACTGTTTCTTTAAAGCTGTAACTTTTTTAGGTTAAAAACATCCCACAATTAGTTATTGAACAAGTGCATAAAAGGGTATAAAATCTGTGTTTAAAATTGTCTTCTTACTTTAACCCCATCTTGAGTTTGATGTCCTTAGTACATAAAGTAACCTGCAATTTTTGTTTCAAACAGATGATGATAGAAAGGCAAAAGTAATGAATTGCAGCTTTAATATTATATAATACTTTTGGATTATTGATCAAATCAGATTAAAGGGACAGTTCACTCAAAAATAAAAATTCTGTCACACAGGAAAAATGCCAATGGTATTCAAAAGTGCTCCAGAACTGTTTGTATCCTGCATTCTTCCAAATATATTCTTTTGTGTTCATCAGAACAAATTTATACAGAAATGATGACTTTTTTGGGTGAACTGTTCCTTTAAATGAGGGGGTAAATTTGGTTTTACACAAGAGACAATGTCTCTTACTGTATGTCACTAAGCAATCCACCAGTCATGGCTTTTTCCTGACCAGCTCAACGGGCTTTTTAAAAGCTGCAAATTAGACATTCAAAGTCCCTTGTCAAAAATCAAGGGGTTTAGAAAAAGCCAAAGGATTTTCCACATTTAAGCTCTGCTCCCAGCGTGCTGTTCCACATGGCTCCACAGCATTTTATTCTGCCTTAGATATCTCGTTCTGGCCAAATTCTAAGGCAACATCATGAGAGTCCTTCACAGTCCCTTCCATCCCAGAATTTACTGTGACGACTTCTGAGAGACAGTCCATTAAAGATAGTAGACAGAGCAGGGGAAAATATATCGATTAGAAATATACGGTAAATTCAGGGCTGATTTTGAGGGAGTTTTTATGGAGGTTTGTGTACTGCACTCTTTGGTTAGGTGAAAGCACAAATTATCTAAATTATTTCACAAACAAAAACACAAGAGGGATATGCATTGTATGATTGATGGAAGTCCCTAATTCTGCAAAGATTTCAGTGATGTTCTGTGTTTGCAGATTATTTGTCTATAAGACAATGAATTGATAAAATGTAAGATTTCTTGTTGGTCATTTATTTTAGCTCAAAGTTTATAACTGATTGGTCCAAAGTTAAAAATAAAGTTTATCACATAATACCAACACTCGCAGCAGTCCCTTCTGGGGTGATATTTCGGCAAGGTGACATCTTGACTTTAATACTTATTATTGCACGGCTCGTTGGAATGCGTGATTCTGATTGGCCAGTCGCGACATTTGCAGGTTTGTTATTCCAAGATAACAAACTCTCAAAACTAATAACACACGGTAACCCGGATGCAGCAAATCATTTTGACAGGTTTTTTTTAACACATTAAATATAAATAAGTTACATTATATTTACAAATGACTAAACCAAATTGCCTTTTCGTGACATTTCGTTTCTTACCTTAAAAGTAAACGGCTTTTCCTCGCGGAAGCTCTGCATTCGGTAAAAATGAGCTAATCAAATATTTCAAATTCACATTTCATGTCTATTTTTCTCTCATGTGGCAAGTAGCCGTGTAATAAGCAGGATAATGTTCAAGCAGCCGGCTGTTATCGCGAAATAAGCCCCTTGAGTGTGATCACACGGTCAGGGCTTATTTCTGCGATAACAACCGGCTGCCTGTACATTATCTCTTACATAAACATTATGATAAACGACAGCCACATCCAGCAGAAAAGATAAAGCCACTCTTGTCTTTACGTTCTCAGATGGGGGTAAAAATCAACTTTAAATGTGTCCTCTCTCTTTAATAATCTGTCATTGTCTCTTCTACCTCAGCGAGGCACATTTCTCTCACAGCGTGTGGCCTGTTTTGCAGCTGCATCACGAGCAAGATGTTTTTGTCCCTCTCAAAGCGTCACCTCGCTCAGGAACGACCGCAGCACTTCCCCAAATACGAGGCCTTGGCGGCGGGGCCCGTTACTGCTCCGTTTAATTTGATCATTTCAGGGAGAAAACAGCAGGAGCTGCGGCGGGAACTGAACGGGCCGGATGCGCCGCACTGCGCTGGTCTCAGACAGGAGAGAAAAACACATCGACTTTCCCTTTGAAAGAGCTACCATTTAATAAACTAATGAAATGTTTACTTCACAGATATCAGCAAATAGAAGCTGAAGACAGGACGGAGTAACAGTGACGGCTCTGAATTCAAGTGCCATCAACTGTGGTTTGCTCAGTGGTGATAGGGCAAGTGTTTAATGTTAATGGTTAAAGGGCCGGTTTCTGAAATATGCCATTGATATTTGAAATTGATACTCAAACAAGCGCACCCCTCCATTCATTGCTCCTCCCTCAAAATAACAAACTCTTGCTCTCTCTCCTCCCTCATCATGAGTGTACACACCCCCTATTGCTGCATTGGCTATGAGATGGTTAGCGTTCAATCTGATCCACTGTTTTTTCTATCTACAAAGCCAGGACTTAACATATACACAGAACAAACATCTTTCACAAAAAATGTTTGTTTTGGTGTTGATTTGAACATTTAATAGCATTCAAATGGCTTGTTTTAATCAATGATATCTACCTGACTTTACTTGAACACTAGATTTATACCTTCAAAAAAGTTGTATTCGTTATTTTTATTTATTTTTCCTATACTGAAAGCAACTCAGCATCATGTTATCTGTCTATACTGTTTCATGGCAGAATATTCAGTAACATGGACTAATCACGTTGTAAATAGTAAAATAAATAAAACATTTTAAATCGTATTCAACTAAAATGCTAACAAAGTTATTAAAATAGATTTTTGCATGACTCAATCTTAGAGAAAAACTGGAGAAAAATTGACTTTGAATTATTTTGTATGTAAGGTTTGTATACATTTAGTTAGAAACACAGTGTTGAAGTAACGTGTTTCTAACCAAATATAATCTCACATGGCAGTCAGGGCTGTGATGACAGATTTTACCTTCACGGTCATCATTGCCAAAAATCACGGTGAAGATATTGTCATGATATCGATCAGAGCTGATCCTATATACGGAGACTACGCTGGTTGCGTAGGGCCTCTACACCACCAAGGGGCCCCTTGAGAACTGAATCAAAAACACTATAATGTAAACAAGACGCTATTTTTATAACTTACGCATTCAACTTTTTAGGAATCATTTGGAAATTTCCTTTTTAATACTTAATTCATTTATTTACTTTACTCGGTCTCGGACATCATGTAGTGCGCGGCAGGTGATGACATGCATGTGATGTGATGACGCGTCTTTACACATGGCCATGGCTTTAAAATGGAGTTAGCCGTCTGTAGCGGGAAAAACGCCAACAACGCGAATCAAGAGAACAAGAAGGCATGTGTTTTTGTACTATTTTCAAAGTCTTTAGTTTTGCCAAATTATGCAAGTACAGATTTACAAATTCAGTATTTATCCACTGGCATAAAGTTGGTTTGACATGGACGTTAGATAGTCTGAATTTAGGGGTCGTCTCCAAAGTTACATAGGCTACACATTAATATACACGTTTCTAACTTCAATAGCATTTAAAGGGAATGACTTACAGACACAAAACCAACTGTACAGTGTTTATGTGAGTCTCAGCCACAATGCACACCAATGCAATCCACTGTATTTCGTTTGCCCATAATAATATGTAATTTTTGTGTCATCACATTTAGAGGATTATTGATGTGTTTCCGTATGCTTAGCTTTCTTGAGTAAACTATGTTTTACTTTTGTTAATCACTCATTTGGTTAGTAACATACATGTGCGTGTTAAAGTTTTTTTGACAGCTGTGTTAATTATTATTATTTTTTTTTATAGTTTACAGGTATGTTTATCCAAATTTAACTATGACAAGGGCCCCCACAAAGGTTTGCATAGGGCCCCCAGACGTCTAGGATCGGCACTAATATCGATTTTAGTATACTGTATATAAAATGAACAAATAATGCCATCAGTGAAATGTATCTTTTATTTAGCTTATTTTGTGTTTTCTTCTTTTTTTGGCCAACAGATCATACTTACAATTTGAGTGTAGGGATTAGAGAGAGTTTGTAAACATTGTGGAATAATTTACGATATTACCGTACATGCAGTATTACCATGGTATCGGAAATCATATTTTTGATTAGCACGGTTTTTGCCAATGCCAATATATTGTGACATCCATACGTTACATTTAAAATAATTAGGTTTCAAATATAGTCCAGTGAGCAGAACACATGCTGGCTTTACTGTAATGCTCACAAGTCAACAGTATAATGTATTTCTGTCTTTGGTCTCTATTACACTGTTGTGTGAAAGTCTTTAGCTCTAATGCACAAAAGCAATAGCCTCATTTCCAAACTCTTAACAAAGCCACTGCTGAGTCATAGTCTTAAAAATCAGTTTCATTACTCAATATTTATCGAGTTCTGTTGTGTGCAGGTCCATAGGCCTCAATCCCTGTTGGCTGATGCTACAGAATCTCTTGCCGTTTTAGGAAACACTGGACATCGTACACATACTATTGATGACTTGAACACACAGCGGACAGGTCCAAAGGTAAGGTAAATATTAGATCCACACATTCACGCACGTCTGAATAATGATGCCGCCCCTTTAAAATGCAAACTGAAGAATGCACAAAACAAAACAGATGAAAACATAGAGATGCTCTCAGGCTGAGCTTTTAAGTGGCGTTTGGAAATGGCAGCTTGTGTTATTTTTGTCAATCTCCTTCACACAGGGACACAATAGGCCCAATCAAACCACTCAATCCTGCCTAACCATCAGGCAAGCACTTACAGCTGTCAATCACGGCACAGAACGGAAAATGGCTTCTCCTGAGCTATGGATCTTTCCCTTATAAGGTTCTGTTTTCCACGGCGGCACTACAACATGGACGAAATGTGTTTCCTGCGCTAATCAAATCTCGCAGATCATAATTAGCTTGCAGACGACTAAAATTGTCCAGAATGCGAGAACCTCAGACAGGACCCGAGATGCGTGCCAGTGAGATCGAACAAAAATAGTTTATAGCTTCTTAAAGAAAGTTAATCATTCACGGCACGCTCATACACACACACTCCCACATTAATAATATTTACACTTACGGCTTCTCGTGAAAGATGAAAGCGAACGCTCGCTCTGATTTCCATTTAAAGATTCAAATCCTCTTAAGCTTAACACGGGATGCCGCACTGCATTATCGAGCGGCTTTGAAATCGCTAAGTCTGGCCAGTTGTTTCCTGGGTATATATCGACGTTTTTGATAATCTCATAAATGCAAAAAAATTCCACTTAGTGAGCATGAGATGGATGTGTCTCAAGGCCGTGAATCCAATTAAACATCTTCCAGCGTCGGAGCGGTCAGAGATGCCGCCACGTCACCGAAACCCTGCAGCTACGTTTCCGTCCGTCAAACGACACATCTGACAACCTGCAATTAAGAAAGAAAGAACGCAAACTCGAAACGGGCGACGGCGCAGACGCGGTTCACACGGGTCAAAAGTGTAATGAATTTTGTGGAAGCAATCAAGCCGGCCTGTGCGATTCTGTTTGAAGAGCGCTGCTTTCACAGCATAACAAATTTTACATTAAACCAAAAAGGCTCACTTCGAATACATATCTTCCATTTTTCAAATATGATAATAGCCGTGGCAGCACTACAGATACCGCCCGGGTCCTATTAATGTTTTTCTGTGTCGTTTCCAAAGCTGTAAACAGTCTGAAAATTCATATGCATTTCTGTGAAAGTGCTGCTCTGTCCGTCAACGGTGATGTGACCGGAATGCTTCTAAAGCAGCTGCGACCGCATCCATGTCAACAGGAAGAAAATGTTTTTATTAGAAACCTGTAAAGTTTTGAATCACAATTGAATGTGATATGTAAAGCCTTTTTGTTAAAATATACTTAAGAGAGATATTCAGATAGACGGATAGAGAGACAGACAGATACATACTGTATAGACAGACAGAGAGAGAGACAGACAGACAGACAGACAGACAATGGAAGACGGGAATGTTTGTAATTCATTTTGCTTACACTAGTTGCACTAAAATGGCACACCTGACACACAAACACATACATGATATCAAGACATAAAATACTATTCTAATAATCCACAAGCATGTTTACGATGTTCTCCACAAAACGAGTCACATATGACTGCATGTGTGCGCTATACGTGCCCTCCGAAGACACAGAGTTCTCATTTTTACAAAGAATGACAGGAGCAGAATAAACCCATTAGTTTAAATTTGTAAAAGCAGGTTGAAGAAAAGCTTTTAATGCATTTATGCTCTTTGTTATGTGTAGGCGGAAACCCCACAGCAGCGACTGTGAAGTCTAATCTTTATTCTTATAGAAGACAGGTTGAACCCCGTTCTCATTTAGAGAGCAAACGATGAGTATTCAGTTGCGCTGTCGCCCACCGGCTCATGGCTGAGAATTAATTATACCGGAGCATGAGTTTACCAGACTGATTTAATTAAACTTCTTACTATTATTGATATTGCTCATACAGTAGCTGCTGTACTTCCTGTGACACATTTCTGATGTGTGACTGTGTCTTAATGAGGCAGTGAGTGATAAGTACTGTCGCTTTAAGATTAAAGGAATGTTCCATGTTCAATACAAGTTAAGGTCTATTGACAGCGTTTGTGGATTGTGTATAGAAAATTATAACAAAGTGTCTCTTGCAATGGAAATACTCAGACAGATTGAATCATATGTTTTTGTTAACTAATACATCTTTTGTGTTCTGCAGAAAGGATTTTTATTTTAAGATGAACTATTCCTTTAAAAGACCAGTGTGTAATTTTTTGGAGGATCTATTGACAGAAATGCAATTTAATAAACATAACTATGTCTTCAGAGGTGTATAAAGACCTTACATAATGAAGCATGATGTTTTTATTACCTTAGGATGAGCTATTACTATCTACATACACCGCGGGTCCCCTTGCATGGAAGTCGCCATGTTGTTTCTACAGTAGCCCTAAACGGACAAGCTGCTTTGCAGAATGCGTTTCGTAAATACATTATCTCCTTCGGCGAAGAAGCGAAAACTTGATGTCATCTTTGTCCTGTGTCAGCCACCATAGTGCTCCAAAGGGAGGGGTGGAGTAAGCCGTTGGTTGCAATTCGCAGCCCCACCGCTAGATGCCGCTAAAATTCAAAAACTTGGCCTTTAACTTCAGTTGAATATGTAACATCCCTTAAATCAATGTTTCAGCCCCTGTTCACCACATCCAAAAACTTTAACTTTGTGCCCTGTTTTACTTCTCAGCCTCCAAAAGTGGAGTTCATTTTCTCTGACAGTACATATAGTACCCGAGTCTCCAAAAATCTCCCATTTTCCCTGCACCTCTTCTCATTGGTGAGGCGAGTGTCGCGTCCGTCTGTCTTGCTTGTGAGAGCGAGTGTTAACTAAATGACCTGCTGCAGAGTGGATTGACAGTAAGATCGTTGCTGTGGGCAAGAACCTGTCTGCAGATGCCCAGACACAGTACTTTCTTTTCTTATATGGTGTCATGGCACATCGCGTTGTTGAGATGTGGTTCAGATGAACAGTGACCCGCTGCACTTATCTGAGTTTCTCTATCTGTTTTCTGGCCTGGGACTAGATCAATGCTTCGATTATAATAAATGCGCTCGACAATCAAGCCATTCCGCTCAGCGGCGTTTGGAAAGCTAAAGAGTCTCGAGTCTCAAGCCACTTGTGGTTTAAACTAGGTTAACTAAAGTCAATCTACCCTAAAAAGTAGGGCATTAGCGCAATTTGAGGTGGATGTAGTTTTTAAAATATAAAAAAGTGTGACATTATTTATTTTACCCTATTGATGCAATATGGATGGAAAAAATAAGAGATTTTGGGGCTTTAGCCTTTCCCAGAGGAAAATGTTATTGCTCAGATGTTGCTCTTTTATATGTTAGATTTGATGGAGTCTTTGGCCCAGTTTCACAGACAAGGCTTAAGGCTAGTCCCAGACTAAAATGAATGTGTGACCTGTCTTAACTAAATATAACTTGCCCAGAAATATCTTAAAATATATTAGTGCCATTGTTTTGTCTCAAGATGCATATCAGTAATGTATTCTTCTAAGGCATTTTAATAAAAGCGACATAAATATCTTAATTCAACCAAGGCACAGTCCTGGTTTAAACGGTCTGTGAAACCGGGCCTTAGTTTTTCTTTTATTTATGTATCGACTTAATCTCAAGTGTGTCTCCTAAAATTGCATAGAATAAAATAAAAACAATTGAGATAATTGTTTTAAATACATGAAGAGTATGGATGTGTAAATGAATGTAGGTTGTAGAGGTCAAATAATCTGAGTTTGGGTAAATTTGATGAGAAATGTTTAAATTCATATTATCATATGTGACCCTGGATCACAAAACTTAATTTATGGAATATGTGTGGCAATAGCCAACAAAACCTGGATCAAAATTATCGATTTTTCTTTTATGCCGAAAATCAGTAGGACATTAAGTAAACATCAGGTTCCATGAAGATATTTTGTAAATTTCCTAGCGTAACTATATCAAAACTTCATTCTTGTGAGTAATAAGCTATGCTAAGGACTTCATTTGGGCAACTTTAAAGGTTATTTTCTCAATATTTTTGCACCCTCACATTCAAGAGTTTTAAATAGTTGTATCTTGGCCAAATATTGTGTTGTGATGATGTAAAAAAAAAAAAAATTGTTGTGCAGGGTCACATATATTCAATAATATTGACTTTTGATTGCAGACTTGACAAATCTGAGCTCAGTTTGTGACATTGTTGACATCTCTTCTGAAACTCTAATGACAGAGACATTTGTAAGATTTCTGTATTTTTTCTCAGGAGAAATATCTGAGATGCAGGAGACTTGAGCAAAGTTTCCATTTGCTCTTCATTTAATCTGGAGAAATAATTGAAATATTAAACAGATCTCATCCATGATTTGATCTTATGGGTTGATAAAAGGGTGAAAATGAGATAAGTTTACTCTAAATCCACAAAATATATAAAAATCAATTATGTATATAAATGAGTCAAACAAAAAAGATAAATACAGTCAAATAAATCAGACTTCCTTTCGAGAGACTCTACATGACTACCGACTTTAAATCGTCGCATGCAATACGATGTGATGACAATACAACAATCCAGCACGTTCTCACTTTATAATAAATGTAGCTTGCAAAGTCACTTGTCAGAACAGACTTAACTAGATTTTTCAGTGAGTGTCTCCTAAGCTAGTAACTTTTAGTTAGTTTCACCTCTCAGAGACTGCCGGTGATCTCTGAGAAAAGATCAGAATTTGAGACGCACCAAACTGAGGACAAATCTTCACGGGTAAATCTCCTCCTGAAGCCGGGCAAGGCTGTCAGACGATCTCAAACGTTAAGTCCGTTCTGACAGGAGGGGTTTTCGCTCCGAAATGTTCTTTCTGCTCAAGTTGAGCTTAATCACATGAGCGCGTTCATGTTAGTGAAACCACGCCGGACCCAAAACACATTCAGTGATGCTGGTGAATCTGACAGGAATCGCAGGGCCCATCATGTTCGGGCTCTTCTTTTTAATTAATCTGTCACTGTAAACCCAAACGCCTGCGACAACATTGTATGGACACACAAACACACATAACATACGCACACGTGGATGCACAATGTGCTGATTAGTTTTGGCCCCAGATGGCCGTTGAGACCATGTGTACCGCACACAAAAATAGAGAGTGTTTTCTTAAATGATCAAGCTGCAATCTGATTGGCTGGAAAGTCTGAAAAGTTGTGTTACACTAGATTGGTAAAACGAAACGTCTGTCTAAAACAAACTGTGGTTGCTCACTTTTTATGTCAGTCATCAATAATCAGAAGTCTGGCTATTCGTGACCGCACGCTCACAGATTCATTTACATTTCCTTTTCCAAAATATCTTCACCCTGTTTTACATTCAACGGTGGGTCTCGGTGCCGATGGTCAGATACAAAGAGCAGACAGATCTGCGAACGACACCTCGGCTCTGTCCATCATCTTCAGTCTAGACATTTAACTGGCCATTACTGATGGTGGTCTGCTGATGAGAAGGCGTGGGACTCAGAGCTCATTAAATCCTGCAGGACGGAGGAAACAATGAGGAAAATCAAGCCTGACTGCTGGAGATAGGCTCCGTGTCATTTTTCCAGTTCTCGGTCAGAAAATGCACTGCGTTCCTTCAGATTCTTCGATGAGCTTTTACTCCGTTTAACCAAATGATATCACCAGAGGAAAACACCCACATACTGTAGATACAAATTTCAAACACACATGTGAGTTTAGCTAAATCAAGTCCGTGTTACATTTAACAAGTCTTGCATAGCCTGGTCATGAAGAGTCGAATGACTGACACGTAAAGCAACCGATCACAGTTTGTTTTGTTTTCACAGTCTGAGAGGTTTTAGTGCAGTATGCATCAGACGGTTATTGAAGGGCGTCACCACAGGCTGAGACTATATTAGTCTCATACTAAAGGTATGGGAGCTTTGGCCGCTTTCTTTGGCCAAGGCCCGCCCAAGAGGCTATATGACTGACAGGTAAAGCAACCAATCATGTTTTGTTTTCTGCCACGTCCTGTTTAAAGGCATGGAAATGTCCCGGCAGTAACAGATTGGTGTACATTCACGAACGTGTCAAAAGTTAACACCAACATAATGATTACACGTTTATGCCGTGAACCTTGCATACTTTTAAGAATATAGCATTTAGTCGATCGAGATGAATTCTTGCGTTGTCAACACGACAGCTTACTTCTTAGGTCAGACGGCTTCGTATTGTTTCCAGGCGAACTGTTAAAGAACTCGACACGCACGTCTCCCGGAAATCCTGTAAAATTCAATCAATCAGATGACGACTTCGAACGTGCTGAAGTGTTTCCAGAAAAGTGTGCCTTACGAATCAGACGTTTAGCCAACGGTCCGTGGGCATGACTTCTGAGGCTGAGACTAATGGCTGGAATACACTACAAGACTTTTAAAATCTGAACAGATTTTTTTTAAACTAGACTTCATAAACTTGCAGACTTTTTGAAAGGTTCAGATAGAAACACACTAACTGATCAAATCTGCAGACTGGCACAGACTTTCTGCAACAAGTTCAGACTGAAAATCTGGGCAAAATCTGAGCAAAAGTCTTTTATTTTAGCCTTAAGACTACATTTACCTACAAAAATGAGCGTAAATATATATATATATATATATATATATATATTTTGCATGAAGAAATCAAAGCCCATTTTAGGACCATTAAGGTTTTTAGGCATTGTGTCATTATTCCATGATAAGTAAACATTTGTTCTGTTAAATTCTAATAGTAAAACTCATTACTGAAAATAATGTCAATATAAAAATCTTAATGGGCCAAAAAATAGGCTGTTTTCTTGAGAGAAAATATAATTTCTTATGTTATTCTTTAAAACTGGAGGTAAAATGCGATCCACACACATTAATATGTTCAATTTAGAAATCAAACTGTTAATAATTGATATTATTAAAATTCATATTTATAGTATATAAAAGCATAATTTTTGCTATGTCACACCATAGGACACATGTACGGTTAATTTATCAACTACCCATAATAATAATCACTGGTAATGTTTTATGTCCGAATATTAATAGCATGTACGTCTTTCTTAGCATTTCTTCTGAATATCTACACAAACACAATACAGAGCTCTGTTTTTTCCTGTGGCACTAGGTGTTTTTGATTCAGAGGAAGGTGGGTTCACAAAAGACATTTGCCAGAGGTCACCTTTCCCACAATTCACTGGGTCCTGCTGCATCACATCTGCCATGTCAACAGCAGGAAAGCAGAATGGACTCCTGACACGAGAGAGATTAAACTGAATAGGCTTAAATTAGAAAGAGACAGGAATGAGAGGGAGATACTAGAATAAGCATTGCTTTTTTTCAATACAAAAGTGTTTCTGGACCAAATTTCAAGGTAAACAGAGTTAAATGTGAATTAAGAGGTCACTTACTGTATAAGGTTAGTCTGCAAAATGAAAGAATTTACCCAGAATTCTCCATGCAAAGAAAAAATGGTAAATCCACATTTAGAGGTACTATTAAAAACATGATTTAAATATATACCTATACTGATTTTTGCCACATGTCTTCCAGATATGTCTAGTTAAGCTATTGGAGGACCGGTAGGCATCAAGCTTAATTTTAAGAATTGCATTGTTTTATTGCTGTTTAAAATGTCCTGTTTTTTTTAAAGCAGTAATTGGGTCAGATTGCAGCGTTCTGGTTACCGTAGATTCATCGAGTGGAAATGATTCGGATGGATAGAAATCTGTGCATGTAAATGCAGTGGGCGAAACATATGACTATCAAATGGAGACATATGTGCAATAAACCATAACGCATGCTCGAGGGGGACAGAACCACATGGCAAACGCACCCAACCATCCTCACGTCCGTGACCCGCGTGTCTCTCTCCCATCACTTCCTCCCCCGCATCTCCGTCGGTCAGAGAGCCAATGAGGAACATCTGTTAGACTGTCAATCTCCCATACCACCCCCACAAACGCGCGCACACACACAAACACACACACCATCACATCCGACCACTGGAAAGGTTGCTGCGCTCACATGGTTAGCCAAGCTGCTGACATTTGTTAGGCTGTTTATGTGGAAATAGATAGTGTTATTACAATGAGGTGTGCTCCAGTCGGCCCATCTGCACCGGCAGCTGCTGAGCCTCATGGAAAAACAAAAAGAAATAAGGAGGACAGCGCAGGGGGGAAAGAGAAATAAGTGCCAGAAGATAAAAAGCCGTTGGCATTGAAGGGCTTGCACTCTTGCCCGGGAGATAATATAGGAAACAAAGCAAGGCAGGTTTTGTTTTAAAAGCTAGTGAGCTACCTACAGTATATAGTCAGCTGCCTTCTAAGGAAGCATCCTGAAACTGTCAATACATTTTAGGTTTAATTCAATATGTATGTTTATAATCGTTAATCATTTATAATTGTACGTCATGAAGCATCTCGTTTATGGCGCTGTATCACTGAGCTTGCCACAGTGCATTGTGGGATTGCTTTCTCCACGAATGATGCGCACAATGCTGCCTTCGATGTGTTCAAAAATGAGTATCATAATTAACCCCTCTTTGCATCAGTAACGCCTATAATGCTTGCGTGCATGTAAAAACCTGCTTGGTTTTAATTGCGGTCTCTTTTTCTGTATCAGCTGAACCTGTAAATTGGCCAGCTTGAGAAATCATCTTCACGGTCACTGGTGACTGACAGACGAAACAGAAGCCGCTCACGAATCTCGGCATTTCCGTCAACAAATACAGCTTGAAAAAACACAGTCTCTTTTGGAGCCGCCATTCATTTCCCGGCTGGAAGTGTTTCTTGTGCGGCGTGCATTCAGCTTATCAACGCTCAGACCGATCCTTATCTGAATCGCCTTCTGCGGACAAACAGACGGGATAGAGAGAGACGTGACCACACAGAAATTCAGACTCGAGCACAATGCCACGATCAGAGGCCTGTCCACCTCCGAGCCCTTGTTTGTAATGCCTGTTAAAAAAAGACTTTTTGCATTGTTGAATTTATTAATATGATTGTATAGTATGTTGAAAATACGCAATTGCTGATAACTTATAATCATATAATATAATCATATAATTATATTATAAAAAATAAATACTACAATATAATATTTAATGCCGTTAAATGCATTGCCAATAATAATAAAAAGGCCGTTTTTATTATTATAAGTTTCAGGGGTGTAACAATATATCAAAGTATCACATACTTTGATATATCTTTGATATTATACTTGATAACTATTTGGCAGGTATTTCGTTATAATCCCCCTTTTTATTCATGCAGTTATAACTGCTTTATAATGCATTTTAAATTACTTATTAATCATTAATGAACACATTTATAAATGCTTCATGAAGGCAATACAAAAACATTAAGAATGTTGTAGAGCTATGGCAATATTCTTTTTAATGAAATGTATTGTTTATATTTTGTTACAATTCAGTTTTATTTACAGATCTACTCAGTTTTTATTAGTTTACATGGTTGAATTAAACATTGAATATTGTCAATTCTTTAACAAAACAAATGTTACTAAAATTGTTAACGTTATGAAATCTGTATTTGAGTTTCAGTTCCATATTTTTGTTTTTACAAATATCGTGATGCAATCGTAATCATAAACCCAGTATCGGGTAACACTTTACATTAAGGTACCCTTTATTAAGCATTTATAAATGTGTACATTAATGATAAATAAGTCATTTACAAATGCATTATGAAGCAGTTATAACAGCATGAATAAAAAGAGGGATTCTAACGAAATACCTGTCAAATAGTGAGCCATTTTTAACTCACATGTTATAAATGCTTAATAAATGTATTTATTCATTATTTATTTGACTCGAAAGCAGATTCATTATTATCTTGATGTTGTTTGCAATATAGGCTGTCAGACTGGACACGGTGGGGTGTTATGTTGTTTATCTTATACCTGCTCACTATTTGGCAGGTATTTCATTAGAATCCCCTTTTTATTCATGCTGTTATAACTTCTTTATAATGCATTTGTAAGTTACTTATTAATCATTAATGAACACAGTTATAAATGCTTCATAATGGGTCCATACTGTAAAGTGTTACCCAGTATCGTGTATCCTATTGAATCGTGAGCTGAGCGTATCGTTACACTCTTATTAAGTATAACATTTCTGATAGCAAAAACAAATGTATACAGTAAATTTAAGTAAGTGATAACTCTTTACCATTAACACAAGTGTAATTGTTTCAGTTTTGTTTCAGTTTTGTAAGCGTTTCTGATCAAATGATCTGCAAAAAATGTGAGACTGAGCAGGGGATTTGTGAAGAACGTGCTGTGCATTAACCCCTAAAATAAACCAGGCTCCTACTGTGACTCATGTACGTGTACAAATGTGAATATTACAAACCTCAAACCATGTGAATTGTCTGGATTTGTGCTCTCAAAAACATGAAGCATATACTAAAGGACAGAAAAGGCGCTCTCAGCTGGGGAGAGAGAGCGATCCTGAGATCAAAACCCAACACAGGATGTTTATTTCTGAGAAGACTCAGACATCAGTAAACGCACGTCGAGATACGTGCCAGTCACGAGCTGTTTGTGCTATTCAGAAGCATTCAAATGGACCAAAGTGTGCGTTGCACTCTCTGGGAGGCAGATTTCCCTCAATTTTTAATTCCATCCATCTCGGAGCACTTCAGACCTGCTGTTATTTGTGCTGCCTTTGCCTTTAGTACGTACACTGTTCCAATAATACATGAGTTGTGCTTTCAGGTTATAACCTCTAGCAGCAAACAGGGCCTGCTCATATTGCTTACAGGAGTAGCCAAATGTGATCTCTGGGGGACGTATTTTTACAATATTTGCTTCTAACTCTTTCACACATACAGTCATGGTCATTATACAGTGCATTTCTTATGCATGAGGTTTGTTGGCAATATTTCACATCAACCACTACAGGGGACACTAGTACATCATCCTATACCAGGGGTCTGACATCTTTGCAACCAAAAGAGCCATTTTGGGCCCTCTCCCACCATATAAAATGTGTCTGGAGCTGCAAAATATATGTACCCTTTAAATTACTATAACACAGGTTGTTATGCATGTAATGTAGTAGTTTCCCAGTTGCACCACTAGGTGTCAATATAGTGCGATTTTTATTGTATTTAGATGTTAGCAATTTATACATTTTTGTCCCTGGCAAGAAGTGGGAATGTTGCCTGGCAATAGGAGAGTAGCGTCGCGGTGTTGCACAATCTGCTTTAGTTTTGTTTTGTTTTTGTGGCATTTGATGAACAGTCACAAGAGACCGCCTACTCTCCGCATACGGACATCATGCGTAAACATGATGAGAAGCTCGTTAGCCAGACAGGATTTAATCTATGCCGGCTAAAGACCTAAAGTTTGGTTTAAAGATGAAAAACGTACCAAGCAGAATGTTTTCTCACCATTCCATTTCGGCGCTGTCTCACATCTGTCAAAGCAGAAATAAAACCGCTACTCTCTGTATGTGTTTTTCTGTGATCTCCGGTCGCGCTCATATGTACATTGCATGCACTTATTTCGTCTATTCAAATGAAATATCTGAAAAAGCTAATACATTTACCCAGCCAGGGTAAAAGACTACAATGAGCCACAGCTGGGGGCCAGAAGAGCCACATGCGGCTCGAGAGCCACGGTTTGCCGACCCCTGTCCTATACTATCACCTCTGTGGATCTCCATTAAAGTGGGAAATGTAAATGTAAATCGGACGGTTCATCACGGTACGGTATTGGTTTGCTCTGCCAGCGATACAATATTTTAAGATACCTCTAACATTTCTGCGAGTTAATTTATCAATATTTTGATAATATGAGCCTAGTTTACACAAGCAGTTACATTTTTAATAACTCACCAAAATATGGGACTGCATTACATCAACACCTGGACAGACCAGGGACCTACGCAAGGATCCTGTTAGTAGACTTCAGTTCGGCCTTCAACACCATCATCCGGATCTCCTTCTGCCTAAGCTTACCCACCTCCACCTGTCAGTGGATAACTTCCTGTCAGACAGGCAACAGCTAGTGAGGTTGGGAAAATTTACATCTAGCACATGTACAATCAGCACCGGCGCTCCACAAGGATGTGTTCTCTCCCCACTGCTCTTCTCACACTACACAAATGAATGCACCTCTACAGACCATTCTGACAAACTTCCACTATCTCTCCGGACCTGAAGTGGGAGTCCCATATAGACTAAAAGGCCCAGCAGAGGTTGTACTTTCTCCGTCAATTGAGGAAGTTCAACCTACCACAGGGTTCAACCTGTTCAACCTACCACATCGAATCTGTCCTGTGCACTTCAATAACTGTTTGGTTTGGCTGGGCCACCAAATCGGACCTACGAAGACTATGACGGACAGCATATTACATGTTGCTTTATACAGTGACATCGCCAACTACTGCCCTGGCATGCATAATGCAGAAATTGTTTTTGTCATTTTTTAGGATTTAAGTGAACGGGGATCATTTTGACCACGTTACGCGAAACATTTCAGAAACACTACGTTTTTTTTTTACATTATATTACCTTGATGTTGTGTAATCAAATGTTTGTGGCACACACTGTAGCAAGAAAACTAAATATCAACTGCAGTGTTTTTTTTTTGTTCTGCTTTGATTTATGAATGTCTGTGAAATAATCTCATCTTGCTCCGCCTCTGTGTTTGTCACTTAACCCCAGGTTGCCCCATTTGGACCTTCTCAGCAATGAGTATCCCGCGAAAGCATCACAGCTCTCACATACGTGATGTCATGGATGAACTCGCACAAACACAGAGGCGGTAACGGGGTAATGTGGAAATCACAGAGGTGCGACGGAAAAACTTTCGGGCAAAAATGGAATGTAATGATGAACTCAACCTGAAAGAACCCGAGAGCTGTCAATCAGCAGTCCCGGGGCATTGTGTGGGATTCTGACAGAGGCAAAGCCTGTGCTTAGCGACCTGCAAACAGCTGAAATGAGATCTCAGCCAATCTGATTGAATTATTCTGCTCTCAAATAGAAGGGCCAGTGCTTTAGGCTCTAATGCAGCACAATGATAAAAGGGGTGAGGAATTTACCTGAAAGAAAGAAAGAAAGAAAGAAAGAAAGAAAGAAAGAAAGAAAGAAAGAAAGAAAGAAAGAAAGAAAGAAAGAAAGAAAGAAAGAAAGAAAGAAAGAAAGAAAGAAAGAAAGAAAGAAAAAGCAAGCATGCAAGCAAGAGAAAGAAAGAAAGAAAGAAAGAAAGAAAGAAAGAAAGAAAGAAAGAAAGAAAGAAAGAAAATAGATTTAGGGGAACAGATCTGAAAGTGTCATTACACCTGGTACACGTCGTACAAAAACACGATACTCTTGCAGTAAGAGCTTTCCTGTCTTCTCAGAATCAAGCTGGAAATGAAGGCTGAAGCTTTTGCCAGCAGCCGGCGAGAACAATTTTCCCCAGCAAATCAATTCACACATTAGTTTGCTTAAGGCATTCAATATAATCGCACACACTCAATTTAATCTTCATCAAATCAACGAGCGATACGCTGGACGCAGAAATGAAAACACATAAATTAATTCTGAGGGACGAACACGCGCAAACAAGCTCAGATACGCTGACGTTCAGAACATTAAAGGTGACGGCAGTATTAAAGAAATGTAATGGTGTCCAGGATGAAAAAAAATCTCCATTGGCGACAAGTGCATGTGTGTGAATAATATCCATAAAATGAGCGCTTGGATTTGGTCCAATGCAGGTCTTAGCACTTCAGCTGAGTAGAAACTGGACAGATGGCATGAAAGAGATGAAAAAAATGTGGGAACAGTGCATTTCCTGCTTACACAGTCAGGAAACAATCTGATTGGTCCCTTGTGATCGGCCTATGGGGCATCTTTAGCACGCATAGCTGTCCGTTTTGTGTGTGTCTGATATAACGTCTGTGTGTTTTGTATTTATGAGGTGTTTGCTGAAAAATGCTGCTTATTATTCTGACCATAAATAGCCCAAAAGCAAATTTATAGCGTTTAAATAACTCAAATACAATACAATAACTGTTGTATGAGGTTAATATTTAGTATATTTAGTCATATATGAAGTGAATTATATAAAAACATACATTTTTAGAAAAGTTATAATGAAGCCCCTCCCCTAATCCCGCCCCTAAAACCTAACCATCACTGGCAGAAAAACAGATCATTAGAAATCGTACGCACAAGATTTCACACGAACTAGGCACTTCGTGAAATAGTTATGAATTGCCATGAGATTGTGTTGTCACTTATTCTTAAATCATTGATACATATAATGTAGGATGGGATTTGAATCAATTGTTCGTAAGATCTTGAGAAGAAGCGTGCTCTTACTTTCTTAACAATCAGACCACAGATGATTTTAACCTAGCGGAAAATAAAAAGAATTAAAAACAAATTGGCATTGACTTCATGCTTTACGTTCAGCTCACTGAAAACAAAGCTTTTTTCTCTGAAAGAAGTGCCTATTGCTAATGACAAGAGCATCATACATTATTTATGTGTGTTCTTGTGGATGGATTGATGCAAATAAATCACGCATGTGCCAGCATCGCTTTGGCACTAATCAGAGATTGAAATAGGTTTTCTGACAGATTGTTTGAATGTGGATTGACTTTCCTAACTAAGTCTCTGATTCCGTCCGTTTGTGTACCGCTGCCTAATTGCAGCGTCTGATTTCCATAAATACTTCAGAGTATTGACAGTAATTAGCTTTATCTCTTTCGTAATGAGTGTGCTTGGTTTGATCCCGGGATGAAAGATACTGCTTGTATCAGATACTGGCAGAACCGGTAACCTATGGTTGATGTTGAAGATCTGCTGAAACACACCGTGAACAAGGATGCTGTGGAGAATAATGAACTTCCAGAAACCTCAGAGGAGAGCGAGAGTACACGGTGTGTGTGTGTGTGTGTGTGTGTGTGTGTGTGTGTGTGTGTGTGTGTGTGTGTGTGTGTGTGTGTGTGTGAGAGAGAGAGAGAGAGAGAGAGAGAGTTATATTTAACTAACATCAACTGAACTGAAGGGGTAAAAACAATGAAAATACAGTAATTCAAACAAATACCAATTATTACTAAACGGCATACACCTTAGTGAAATGCATGGCAAACTAGACTTCAGTGAAGAACAGTAGAAAAGTACCATTCCATCCTTTAAAGCGTTTAAAAGCTGTTTTACTTTAGTAATGTGAACGTTTATCTATGAAAGATATCATTATTATTGTTTCCACCTTTTGGAACATTAACAGTATTACATTACTGTTTTTAAGCATCGGCTGATTTATAACTGTAGAAAGCGACATTACCTGCAACTGTCTACAGCAATGCTTAAAAGTGATAGTTCACCCAAAAATGAAAATTCTTTCATTACGTACTCGCCCTCGTGTCATTCCAAACCTGTTTGACTTTCTTTCTTCTGTAGAACGCAAAAGATATTTTGAAGGTCACCAAACAACATTAGCCCCCATTGACTTCCATTGCATGAACACAAAACCACTGTGACATTTCTCCAAATATCTTCTTTTGTGTTCCACAGAAGAAAGAGTGACGTACAGGTTTTGAACAATATGAGGGTGAATAAATCATGACAGAATTGCATTTCATGTGAACTATTCCTTCAAATAGCTATTTGGCTTTTGGTTAACTTTATTACCTTTTGATGTTTATGAATACAAACTTCATAGACCTGCTAACAGTATAGTGCACCTTCACACCTAGGGCCTGATATATAAACATTACATAATTTATACAGTGTTTCAACAGCAACAACATAAACAAACATTACTGCGCATGCAGGCTTTGTGGCCCAAACTAAACTTCCAGTACACATCCGCAAATAAAGTCTCTGTAGATTATTTCTGATAACAAGTTCAAAGTGTGTCTAGCCAGTATTATTTTGGGTTACTAGAAGAAGAACCGTTACTTGGCTAAACTTATAAAGTAACATCGCCAAATTGTTTGTTTAATGAAATTATTATACAATAAAATATGAAAAAAATTAATATTAATTGATTAAGATATAAATATTTACTAGCCACTAGCCAGACTTAACTATGGACCAGGCGTGTGCATCTGATGACTAGTAAAGAGTTATTATAGATTTTGATTGTATTTTTATTAATATTTTAAATTAGCTTTTATTTTTAGATGTTAAGTTTTTGTGTTAATTTTAGTTAAAGTTTTAGCAATTGTGGTATATGCTTTAATCATTTTATAATTTATTGGTTTATTTTTAATGTTGCCATATAAGATTAATACATTTTTATTTTAGTTTTTGTTTATTATTATAATTTTACTGCTTTAAACTTGCTTCAGTTTATTTTCGAGGCAACATTTCAATTTTTCCTTGAGTTAAGTTTTTCCAATAATTTTTAGGTCAATATTTGATTTGATTTCAATGAACAGGAATGTTTTCAAACTTTTCTTTTTAGTTAACTAAAATAAACTTGGACGTAAACAAAACGTAAATCTACGCAGTTTTACACATAAAGCCAAACAAGTGTGTAAATACTGTACAGACTGGTCGATTTTTATTTCATGTTGAAGGCAAAGCCCAGCCCAGCAAGAATTTACAGAACTGTGAAAAAATAGGACCCTAGGTACGTTCTTTGAAAACCTGAAATAATGGCTGTGTAAATAACCGATAGAGTTCCCAAACAAGTGACAGGAATCATGTAGTCGTTCAATGAAACGTTTCAACCCAACTGCTAGACTGCTGTGTTTAACATAAAAATCTGCCAGCGCCTGAAGTGCCTGTATTCATATTAGTGCAAAAAACATTTACATAAACCAACATAAACACCAGCTTGTGTATGCTAGCATCTCATAGACCAAACAAGACACACCTGACAACAGACAACAGCCCAATTGTGTTTAACATCAGATTGTCTGATGCACACCGAACACAATTGGCTCTCAAAACTGCTTTGTCAAAAAACCTTAAGACACTTGCCAAGTAAAGAAATATCAGATGCTACTTGCACTTTCACTTGGTTGTTTTGGTCCCGACTCAGTCTAAGACTCAAGTCTTCACATTATACGAAAGATAGTGAATGAACACGGCTTATAAACACAGGCCAGCGAGCACACTTACGAACGTGCAGCGACATTTCAAAACTAATGATGTCTCCCATCAAACTATAATCACTTTAGCTTTAATGATTCGTTTTTGGTTCAAAGAGACGAGATACATAATCGGACCGTGCAAATAATCTCATAAACAGATACAAACCCAGTTATTTGGTGGCTGTTGCACTTTACAACTGGAAAATATTCATTAGAGAGAAAGAACCAAACATGAGACAAAGGGAGATGAGATCAAGCACGGAAACTTTCACAGAACATCGTCATTTCACCACATCGACGTCAACATGGGAAGGGAAGAATCAATAAGCAGGACAGAGATGAGAGACTCCACTGTCATCAGAAAGACAGAGACGAATGCTGATATACAGAACAAACCGCGCGTACACGCCGGTGCCATTTACGGAGAGAAAAGGACAGCCGGAAGGTTAGTAAAACTGCGCTTCTTATCAGATCAATGCCATTTCGATTCAGACGCTCAAATAAATGATCTGAAATGCTATTGCCGGTTCTGTCGTGCCTGGGCGTGTTATCTTTTGTGTGAAATGTGCACGTGCGTGCACGCATACTATCGCACACAAAACGTGCATTGAATCTGACATGCATAAAAATTGCATTGGATCTCCCTCAGTTCTGAGTGTATTTTGAAAATGAACACCGTCCTGCTCTCCCTCTCTCCTTCACACACTAAAAGTTTATTTCTCCATAGGAATTTCAAAATATCATTAATCTAATCATAACCATCTAGCGAATCACGAATATCTGAGGCTTAAAAATATGTGATAATCGGAAAAAGCAATGAAAGGTGAATTTCTAATGGAATGACATGCATGAAGAATTGAAAATGTCATAATCAGAATAGAAACAGGGCTGCAATATAGAACCATTTACCTATTTGTTGTTTTTCACTGGGAATTTGGCCTTTAAACCAAATTTGGCCATTCGTGCCGACTTGTGGTTTGTACAGAGGCATACATCATAATCTAAATGCTCGTGTAAGGCCTGTCTTGAGCGTTTTACAAATTCATTTATTTCTCTACAGACGAAATAAATGGGATTTTTTAGCCACTATATTCCCTTTGTTTGTCCATGTGGGAATGTTTTATTGACATCTATCGTTTAAATTTTGAGCTAATTATATTTTCTGTCTCTTAACCCCATCCCCAAAATCTAGCCATTCAAAACCTTTTCAATCAGACAATATTTAATATGTTTGTTAAACTATTTCTCTCCTAGGGCTGGTCCTCTAGTTTCAGGTACGTATGGTCCCCTTAAAGGGACAGTTGACCCAAAAACAAATATTCAGTCATCATTTACTCCCCCCATGTCAAAACCTGTGAAGCACAAAAGAAGATATTTTGAGAAATGAGTGGTTTTGTGTCTATGCAATGGAAGTCAATGGTGGTTTGTGTTGTTTGGTTGCCAACATTTTTCAAAATATCTTCTTTTGTGTTCTGCAGAAGAAAGAAAGTCATACATGTTTGGAATGACACGTGGGTGAGTAAATGATGACAGAATTTTCATTTGATGCCTTGAACATATTCATAGGCACACCATGACTAGCACTTTCACGTGTTCATTTACAAAGACTGAAGTGCAAGAATTGCAGATAAGTCGTAAAATGAAGTATCACGTACTTGTAGTTGAAGTATTTCTTTTCAATAAAGACAAAAAGAGAGTTTTCTGTCGTTGTAAGACGGCATTGTAATCAACTTTGTGAACCTGTGTCCATGAATGTAACATTCAAAAATCTCTCTTATGGACATGTTCAACATGATCTAATGTCAAATTATTTAAATGTAAACTAAGAGAAAGGAATTGTGTAAAATCGTGGTCCCTTCCCGAGCATGAAGAAGTTATTATAGATTCAGTAAATGATTTCTGCCTGTTCTATTGATTCAGCTGATCCAATACTGAATTCAAAAACGGTTCTCATAGCCCCCCGGGGAGAAATGTAATTGCTGTATTGCTGCTCTTTCATGGCCCAGGAGGCATAATGGCACTGTGTTAGCAATATTTCATCGGAGTATCAACTTTGTCTTAGATAATTTCCCCCAAACTCTGTAGGAAGAGACCATTATTGACACACAGTAAGAGCTTCGAAATGAAAGTGGATGGCATAACTCAGAAAACCTGGTCTTCTAGGAATTTGATCAATCTTTGAGTTGATACTGAAATCTCTTTGATGCAGTGTTTTTGGAACATCTGAGCACAGTTTCAGACACCGTTCAGATCGCTTCTGTGAAACTAGCAGACGCGTGCGAGATGACTGGGCTCTCGTGATATTTCTATTTTATTTGTTACACATAAAATAAACTGCACGGCGAAAAGTAAACCAAGTATGAAATAATGGTGATTATTTTTGGATGAATAAATAAATGAAGCGCGTTTTCATTTTAAATCACATTTGACGTTACCGCGGCAACGTTGCCAGATGCTTCATTTTATCACCACAATCTATTTCAGTCCATAAAATTTGCCAAGTTAGATGTGCATGGTTTATATTAGTCGAGTACTTCTTTTTACATTGTCAGGATAGTTCAACGTGAATGTTTGACCTGTAATCTGTTTTTACAAAAGACCAGACCGTTCAGATTTCAAGTTGAAGGCACCTCACAACAATAGCCGGACCCTCACGCTTCACTTCAAACCATCACTTCCTCCAGCAAACCCAGAGACGTCTCGCAAAACCCCGATTCTCACACGAGTGGTGCTTTCACTCTCCCAACACCTCAAAGCCACACAGATGCAAATCTATTTTTCCATGCGTGTATCCTGCTCATTCCTTGTGTGAAAGGAGGAGGAAATTGAGGTCACGCTCCATCAGAAACTGATCGTCTCCATTGTGGCTGCTGGAGTAGAAGAAGCAGGACAGGAGAAAGACTGTCTGTGGCGGTGCGTGTTAGGCTCCGTGTCTTAAAGTCTAAGGGCGGTGGATGCAACCCTTGGAGAAATGACAGTCACCTGCGAGAAGATCGACCTTGGAGAAATCCAGTCTATTGGCACTGATCTTGACTAGAAAAAGAAGACATAACTCGTGAAATTTTATAATAGACCATTTCTTACATCTGGCATGTCCCAGAAAGCAAGCTTACGTGACTAACCACAGCAGTTTTCTTTTACATGTGCTGTCATGGAGGTCAACAGGTCTGGACAGGCCGGAGCTTTCTAGGTAAGGTTGTGCCCTGTTATTCAAACAGACAATGGACCAATAAATTGTAAATAAAGCTACACGAATAAAGTGCTATTAATTCAAATGCAAAATGCCAGAGGTCTGTACACAATCCACATCGAGAGCGCAGCGCACACTCAGCAAACGTCGTGCACACCAGGTGGATTGTACATTTGACAGCACCAAAGATAAAGTGTCAAGGCTCCAAAGTATGATCCAAGACAAGCGCTGTGAATGGCACGAGGCGAGTTTCTTCCACTGCAGTGAGAGCGAACGAGTATTATAGAGGTTCAAGAGCTCACTTTACATATTTTTAAATGAGAGTCTAGCTTTTGTATAAAGAAAACTGAGAGAGTCTGTTTACAGTACTGTATAACATTGCTTAATAATCCTGTAGGCTAGGCAAAAAACCCACACAAAGCAACATTTTCATTTATATTAAGCTTTGTTTTAGTCATACAGTAAGAATCTAAATGAATGTAAACGCTTTTATACTTTGAATTAAGATATAGTAGGGATGTAACAACATCACAATCTCACTGTACGGTAATACTTCGGTATATCGTCCACTGTACGGTATTTGTTTAAAATGATGACTTGGAAACGTGCCATAAGCATCCTCTTTTCTTTATCCTCTCATAACTGTTGTTTAGAGGTATGCGTTATAGTATAAAATGGGTCAAATTACCTAAAAATCCCTTTTATAAAATAAAATAACTGCACCAGATGGACCTTGACAAAGGTAATATCTGTTATTTTTTCTAACATTCTCTATGTAACGCCCGGAAGACCTATCGTTTCATACAGTCTTGTGACCACTATAATATCGAGACAATTTTGCTATTGTGATAACATGATATCGATAATATCGTCACATCCCTAATCTACAGTGTAATGCTTTTAAAATCAATAAATCTGAATGCTCTAATTGTTTAACATAAATTCAATATAAAGTCAATTCTGCAATGATATATCAAGTATTTTTAGGTTGTACTCAGCTATTTTGTCCAGCAGCAATCTGGGTTGGATTTGTAAACTCAAAAGCTAACTGTGAGTTTGTTCATGAGACATACAGTATTCTTAAAGTAGTCTTAAAGTCAATCAGATGGACCACGTGAGAGATGATGATGACAAAACCTATCAAGAACATAAAGCATATTTTGCGATAACTGGTTCTAATAAAATTTTCTCTATGGAAAAAATATCTAAATAAGAAAGGCATTTTATTGAGGTCGTTTTGACTCTGTTTTGAGTGAAATGTCACCTTTGCATGCATGTTTTCCCCATCAGTATTTCCGCTCTGAGCATACGCTTCCAGTTGGTCCAGGTGATGTCCAGCTGATCTCGGTCCAGCCCAGCTGTTGCTGATGTGACGCAGATGGAGCAGTTGTTGTGTGTTTGTATCTCAGCGGACATTTGGATCTGGTATTACCCACTCTACCAGCATCTGTACCTCCACAACCACCTGCTCACCAGTTTGGACCAACACAGTTTCATTTAGTTTGGCCATGTGTGCGGCACGCCGATGCGATAAACACTCACTGCCACATAATGTTCATACTCTGCATTTATCGGGGCCTTTAAAAAGGATCACGACTTTTGGTGCTCATAGTGAAGCAAGGCTGTAAACTGCATTTATTCCAGTGGTTTCATGCTAATCCAAATGCTCAGAGAAATGATTGAAGAGGCAGAGGAGTGTTTGGGAGGAGATGCTGTAGTTATACGTAAATAAGGGGGGCATGTTCAATACCCTTACATGACTGCAAACTCTTCACACTGCACATAAATCAGGTTTGTTTTTCAAATCTGATCTTTAGGATGGTGCCATTCTGTTCGTGATAAAATAGAATTGAACTACATACGGTATGAATGTGACTCGAATCGGCATATGAAAATCAAATTGCAGGTATTTTTTATGGCTAGACTATACAAACAACTAAACAGATTTGAGTCTAAAATCTGATTCTTGCTGCCTGTCTGTCTGTGAATCCGATTTGGTCGATAGCTATAGAACATAAAGATACAGAGTTTGAAATATACAAACAGCCTTTACAGTCATTTTAAACAACGTTTTGAGTAAATTAAATAACTAGGGCTGTTAAATGATTAATCACGATTAATTGCATCCAGAATAAAAGTTTGTGTTTACATAATATATGTCTGTGTACTGTGCATACTGTATTAACTTTGTATTTAGGAAATATTTACATACATACATATATATATATAGGGGTGTAACGATATTCGAACCGAACCGAATGATCCGCGATACACCTCCCATACGAACCGCGGAACTCCCATGGCGTACCGCGAACTCCCGCCCCCATGCGTAAGCTGCGCGTGACGAGCGCGCTTTTCCTTGCGCAGGTTAGCGCATATATCGTAAGCTTAAGCAGCAGTGCAGCAATTTTTGATCACGCTCAATAATGTGATGACAGTGCATTGCTAATGGCCAGAATGCACATAGATTGACAGAAACAACAAATACATATTCAGTAACTAATTCTCCTTAAAAGCGTCCAAGTGAAACATGTTTAAACTTTAAGCACTAAACTATTGTATAAAGCTCTCTAACAATACTGCAAATCATACAAAACGTTATACATCACGCTAAATACTATTTATTTGTAAGTCGCTATTGATAGAAGCCAAACGTGTATCAATGCAGATTTCATGAAGAATAATCCCTAAAAGCCTTCAGGTCGCGCGGGTTGTTTGAGATATGCGCGCGCCCAGAGAGTCAGAGTACAAAATACTAAACGGAGTTCTCTTTCACGCCTTCTTACTCTGAAACGGACATATAAACACAAAATAACGTCAAAATTCCCATATTAAAAAGAAACCTTGTAAAGGTATTTAGTTTCGTGACCAAACAGTTGGGAAACAAAACACATGTTTGTTCCAGTATATTGCGCGAGCTCTTAAAGGGGAAGCAGCATAATAAAGATCTCTGTTTATAATGTTCATCAAACAACAAATGACGGGCTCAAAAACACTCACTGATATTAAAGGAATTGTGTTCTCTAATAGTTGTTCACAACAAATAAAGGAAGAAAGGAGCTTTAAGAAAGATGTGCTTTAAATATGGAAAAGTGTTGAAAGAGAGTTTACATATACAATAAAATAATTTAATCATAAACAATGATTTGTATTAATATCTAATTGATTTATTAATGTATTAAATACATTTCAATTAAGTTTTAGTGATTCTTTTTGCTTATCTCACCGCACGACTCTGGTGCTCTTAAATTAAAGGCTGGTGCCACCAACTGAATAACTTGTATAGCACCAGTGCCACCTCTCTCAAGTGTTAGTCTAGAGCCCTGTTCTGACAAGTTTAAGTTTACATTAGTGTTATTTATTTCATTTTTGTTTACTGAGGCTTACTGCTCTAAATATATATATAAAACTAAAATCAATAAAGTTCAAGTAAACAAGTTAAATTGTTGTTGTTGCTGTTATTATTAAGTTAAAACGATTCTAGTGTTCTGTAGCATTGCTTGTGCCATGGTATGAACCCTGCCCTCACATCGAACCGAACCGAACTGAACCGTGGTCCCAAAACCGTGGTCTGAACCGTGGGATTAACCGTGGCATTGTTGTATCGTTACACCCCTAATATATACACTGTATACAGTATATATATTTTGTATTAAATTTATATATATATATATATATATATATGTGTGTGTGTTTATAAATACAAAATTATTATGCACAATAATAAAAATGCACAGTACAAAGACAAACATTATATTATGTAAACACAAACTTTTATTCTGCATACGATAAACAGCACAAAAAACAAGACACTGTGTCCATCTTACTTGCCAACACTGCACGCATTGTATAAAAATAAAATTATCAGCCTTTGCACAAGCATTGACTAGGGATGCACCGATTTTTTTGTCTGATACCGATTTTAACAAACAACTATCCTCCGATTCCGATATTGGTCGATTGCATTGTACTTTACAATACTAGCTAGTTTTTTCTGCATTACATTAATTTTGCTGAACATGAATTGGATCCATTTAACATTTTAAGAGAGGCACAAGTTAAGATAAAAATACAATAAGACAACATGACAATCTTCAAAGGTTATTTTTGCTATCAAATATTTATTTTATTAACAACATTAACTCATATTTGACTTAACATTGAACATTTCTTTAATAAACTTAAATAAAGTCTGTGCTGTTGCTATTTAATTTTTTTGCTCAGAGAAAAACGTTGGATTATTCAGACATGCAATTTATACCTCCATGCAGGTCATTAATAAACAATCGGTATCTGCCTTTTTCATGCCGATATACCGATGGTGTTAAATTAATCCAATATCGGCTGATTAATATTGGTGGCCGATACATCGGTGCATCCCTAATTGACTACTAAAAAAACCTTTGGAAATCTAAAAACGTACAAAACAGTAAAAGACAGAGGAACTGTTTATCAGCACAAGAGCATGACAGTAGAAAAAAGCGACTTTGTCACAGTATAACCATGTAAAAGTCAACAGCTCTCGTACCGCTGTTCTGATGGAACAACGCTCTCCATGATGTTGACAACCGAGAGACAGCCGCAGAACCGCACTTAATAGAGTTCTGAAAGGTGCTGAACTCCCCTTAATAAATAACACACATCCCTAGGAAACCATAGTGAACGTGTGCCGGCGGGGGGAAGGTGTAGCTTTAACGTTAACGCTAGGGTTTCAATCATTTGCGTTAATGAAGATTTTATGTGGGCTGATATGATAAACAGAGAGGGATAAATACGTCGGGAAAGCTTGAGCATCCCATGCGAGACAAATAGTGGGGTAAAATGACATCAGTCGGATGCGGAACGCGGTGCTGCTGAAATAGACTGTGAAATTGATTCCACGAAGTGAATCATGATTTAATCTGCCACAGACAAGGAGGTATAAATATTTCCCAGTATGAAATAAACGTTAGGGCTTACGACATGCAACATGTAAACACACGTTCTCAAGGCTCCGTTTGTAGTATTTAAAGCGGCAAACATGTGTGCACATATTGACTATTAGCTGGATATTCTTTTAAAGTGCAATCAATCAAATGTTTGTTCCATCGGTTTAAAAAAGTTTTAGGAATAATAAATAAATTACTAGTAAAAATCAACAGACTAATTACAAATATGAGAAAGAGGTTTTATTCTAATTTTTTTCTACAATAGCGTTGCCACGAATAGTGTAGGGGTGGGGTTAGGGGTGGAGCTTCAGTATTTGCTTTTTTCTAATAAATGTATGTTTTGTACGATTCCCGTTGTACAAATTCATACACCAATAAAAATTCCTTTGAGATCAGGTTGGATATTTCAACAAAGTTATCTCGAAGCTAAAAATGTGGAAGACCACCTTCGAAATGTAGATTTTATTCTCTCATTTGCCACCTTCTTCCTCAATTTGAGTGTGTATTTGTGGGAACTCCTGAAAATGTTTCTCAGTTCGAACAAAATGAGAAACAACCTCAACTGGAACTATTTGTTAGAGTACAACTGAAAATTAGCAAAGAAAACATCAAACAAACGGTAGCCAGTGAGACTTTCCGTGCCGTCTGACCAATATTAATTAGTCTTTTGAATGACACAAATGAGCAGAATAAATGAGACAGAACCCTGGCAATTAGTGCTAAATCCAATTTAAAACTGCAAACTTGAGATGTACACTCACACATAAGTAGGCAAGAGGGGGGACGGATCGCTATCAAACAAGTCCTGAAAAAACTTCTAAAAAGGGCTTTGAAATGTGCTTTATGTATTACGCAGATGTACTGTGCAAGTTGTATTACGTACTTCAGTGTAAGCTGATTGGAACAGAGACCTCAACAATGAGTCAGAGACACGATCAAACCACAGATCAGACCACATACTTATTACGCCGATGCCCCTCAGAGCCACATACCTCAGTCCAGCCTATTAACCTGCTGTCAAGCTAAACACACTGTAAAATAACTCTGTTTTCTGCTGTAGAATGAACTCGGTAGCTTCTTAGGCAGCGCTCAGGGTGCTGGTGGACACAAAGTGTGAAAAGCTTTAATATAAACAAAAATAATTTAAAGGGACAATTCTTCCAAAAATCCAAATTCCATCATGGTAGTCAATGGTGGCCATAAACTGGTGACATTCTTCGAAATCTTTCTCTGTGTTCAACAAAACAAACAAATTGATACAGATTTGGAACAACTCGAAGGTGAGTGAATGATGACAGAATTTGGGTGAACTGTTCCTTTAAGAAAGTAAATAGGGCCATGTCTGATTAAACCTTGATTTGAACAGCTCCCCCTGTAGGTTAAAACTCTAAACAGATTTGATGTACATAGTTTTACATCACTAATCTCTCGCTCTAATGGCTGGATGAAACTCAAGGTTAACCAAACAATTTAATTGGGAAAGTTAGTGGAGCACATGTCACATAAGAGGTTGTGCTTAAGGACTCTTACAATTTAAACGCTTTAACATAATTGGCACTTAAAATCTCAGACAGATTGCCCTTGTTCTTCAGAAATGGGTTTGATTGTTGAAAATATGATAATTTAATGACGAATTCTTGCGTCTATCAAATTTAAAGAAAAGAGACATTGCTCTGAGCCTATGAAACCTGAACGGTCGATGCCAAGGGCGAGATGTTTCTCTTCGGGGGTATATAAGAGGGCTGCAGAGAGAGAGAGAGAGAGAGAGAGAGAGAGAGAGAGAGATTTTATCTAATTAAGCTTGTCATTAAGATTTGACCATGATAGGAAATAATCTCATTTTGAACTCAAGCATTTCTGTCCTTCGATGTGAATTTTCATTGATTAGACTATATGAGGCTCAGAAAACAATACCAACTTTTGGTTATTAGAATATAATTTAGACATCTGGTTGCTTAAACATCCGTGTTAAATCAGACGCTTATTTTTCATATTGAGAAAGACAGATGTCTATGTTTAATTTGATATGTTTATGATTTTGAAAATCAACATTCAAGTTAACACCATTTACTTCAATACACATTCCTGCTCTTATTAGTTTTTTTTAAGGTTATGGTTGTAGGTAACATACAATAACAGCAAGCCATACTATTGTGTTACATCAAAAATCTCAAAGGCAAAGTTACCACCTCCTAGTAGCCCAAGTTTCATTACCGTTCCAAAAACGGGTTCCAGTGGTTTCAGAAAGAGAGTCAACTATGATTTCCTTCACTCACAATCAGTCCTGGCTCCGTTTAGTTATGAAACGCTCATTTCAATATCCAAACAATTCCTGACGGAGGAACCATGTCCTGCTCTGAATCTTTCCAACTGAATATTTTGTTTTATTCATAAATCACAACATTACAATTGTCAGTTCAGGATGACTTTAAAAGAAAATAATTCTTACTGTAACAGAAATTGCTGAAAACAAAATCCTTGCTCCATTCCAAAGTGTCCTGTTTTACTAACCGGCCCTATAATTTTATCCCCTGTGACAGATCAGAGACAGCAGTTCAAAGGCCTTTTTGACTCTGATCCTTTACGTCTTGTTGCTCTGGCGGTGTGAGAATCTGAAAGCAGTACATTCTGGAAAATTCTCCTGTTTATAAAGCGTCTGCTAGCTGTAATGTCTGCAAATGGACAACTGATATCAATAACACAGCATTATCTTTCTCAGCAGATCAAGAGTAGAGAAAGACTTCAAAAGGACTCACAAATCAACTAACAAGATACGACCCAAAAACGAGGCAAGTAAGTCGGCCTATTGGTACGCACACAAACACACACAGTCCAGCTTCAATGGCGGGCACATGTCCAGCGTAAACAATTCTTTACTAGTGGTGCAATGTTTTATTCATGAGCGTGAAGCCATCTCCACACATGAGCTATCATATTTCTCAACCCTCATTTATAGCTCTCATGTGCGACGCCCAGATAACAGGGGAAAATTGCCTGGAGGGCTGAGACGACACCACAGGAAGTAACACTGGCTATCATAACACCCAGCTGGAGAGATGACAGAGAAAGACACATTTATCAACGCAGCAAAGGCGTCTTTCAACACACGCCATGTACATCTCTCTACAGCTTCCTATGGAAGTCCCGGCACCTTCACGATCACAGTGGGCAGAAACCAAACATATTCTAGGCACTTGCATAGATGACACTCAAAAGAAAAACGCAGACAACATAGTTGTAGTTTCGTCTGCCCACACATACGCATCCTGCTGTGTCATTGATTGGGAAACTATGGGAAAGTGTACACAGAATGCTTACAGTTTTCGAAGTAGGCGAAGTACAAGAAATCAAAGTACAAGAAAAAAGTTAAGCAGACATTGCTGAAAAAAGGCTTTGTGCATTACAATAAGGTTCCCTGCTGTACATAATAACTCCCGTGGGAAATGTTGGCTGTCCGTGTTTGCAGAGTGTTGAAAAGCTATAGGTTTGTGGTTGGTCGCTGTCCATGGTGCTGAAACACAGCATCCCACATCAGTTCTGAAATGCCAAGAGATCCTAAAATATTTCACCTGCCAATCATTCAAGGTTTTCATCTCAATGGTCAGACATCTACATGGATTCACAAACATAAAGATTGATTGTGGTGGTGGTGGTTTAAAGTGTTTTATTTACCTGTGTGTGTGTGTGTGTGTGTGTGTGTGTGTGTGTATGTGTGTGTGTGTGTGTGCGTGCGTGCGTGCGTGCGTGCGTGCGTGCGTGCGTGCGTGCGTGCGTGCGTGCGTGCGTATGTGTGTGTGTCCATGCCTGCTGGTATGATGTGATCAATATGTGTAGCTTTAAGGATTTCAAGCTTCTTCCAAATCCACACTCATAATTTCAGTCTAAAGTTGTTAAAGAATGTATCTATAGCAAAATATAGTGATATACTGTGAAATCTGAACCAAGGAGTCTTCATTTGCAAATGCATCTTTGAAATATCTCCATACAGTCACTGACAAATCCATTTCGTCTGCATATTGTTATAAAAACAACAATAAAGTTTTGTTTTACACAATCCACACAAGCTACACATTACATTGCAATGTGATTATGCACAACAGATGTGTTTGATGATCAACAGCTAAAGAACACATCATTCACAGAATAACATTTCACAATCGCCTTGCTTTTATTGAAAAACAAACAAACGTGCTGTAGGATTTTCGCTTCTTGTCCTTATATACCTGCAAGGAAGGATCGTCTGTTCGTCTTCGTGGCAAGCAAAAGACGCATTGATATTTCCCGCAAAGAAACAATTATTCCCTTCACCGAAACCTCAATCTGCATCATCTACGTGAAAAACGATACCATCCAAAAATCACTTCACCTTAAAATCATCAGCAAAAGTAAAAGGCATTTTAAAAAGGAAAGAAAAACCAAAAACATACAAACGCCATCGGTAAGCATCAAGAAAAGTTTGGCATTAAAAGGTCTGAAAATGACTTTTGGGTTAAGAAAAGACGCACCAGAATAAAAGCAAATGCTTCGCTGAAAATCACAAAACTCTCACGAACAAACACCGCAAAAGACAAGCAAAGCATATCTACAGCAAAAGAAAACCAAAAAGAAAAAGGTGTAAAAACCCACTATCATTGAACATACGTAAAAATGGCTTTTTTAAAAACCAGTTGCGCGATGTGACACCAATGCAAGCGCGTATTTGCCCGATAGAAATCACCGCAAACCGAAAACTTGATGCACGGATGCAAAAACGCCTAAAAACAAACACTTCTCAATATCACCGTTCAAACCCCAGCGCAAAAAAATAAAAAGGAGCAATTGAAAAGACAAAAAGGGTGACAAAAAGGCCTGGAAACGTACTCACCGAGTGGGAGTAAAATGTTGCGATAAAAACGCGTTATGGCACAAAACGCAGCTATGGCGAATGAAGCGCTTTCTCTCAGCCTGCTGTCATGTGACTGCTGCTGCCTGACCAGGGAAGAAGAGGAGCTCAGTAAGTCCTTATCAGTGCACACTGTGAAGTGTTTTTCCTCTTGTGTGTTTCTCCGTCTCTTTTAAGCATTCGGAGCTGCCATGATGTCAGACTCAACGTGGCATCTGAAGAGAATTTGGAAGCTTTGAACGCCGTCTTTGTTAATGTTCGTCCTCATATATGAGTTTGTGTGTCGTATAGGGGCGCACTATCTAGTGCTAACGCGAATAACGTCGTGGGTTGTACTTTTAGGTCCGTTCTCTTGTTGTTTTATGGACGTTTGTCAGATGCTTGTGGACGTTTTTCGCGTTTTAATGGGCTCTTAATGTGTTAATCTGTTCATTGATTTTTCCTCAGCATTTCTGTATGAAAGAGAAAGTACAAGCCATGGAATGTAAACGGGTTTTATCAGATTTTACAGACATCAAGTGGCCACATTATCACAAAAACAATCATTTAAACGTTATCACATATAGTTAAAACGATAAAACATTTTATACGAAGCATCTTATTTGTTTATCTAATAATCTGCACTTTATATTGTGGCCTTTGGTGGCGCTAGAGACGAGTTTCCTGTATGTTTATAGTCGAGTTTTTACGTCATGTAATTGTCACCCCAAAAAATGAGCACGCTAGATAAATCGGACGTAACAGCGCATAAAAATGCTAAACTACATAAACGTAATTTTAGTGTACATAACCCTAAAAAAACAAAGTGGCCAACTTGCACTTTATGCCAATTTTGGAAACATTGTCTGTCTGATCATTTTAGTGGGATCTTTCAGTTTGATCTCCAGTAATATTTAAGGACCTACTTTACAGGTCCACTTTACAGTTATATAAAAATACTATAATAAATGCTGTCAAGCATTTATAAAAAAATATAATTGTATAGGCCTATGCTGCTGTGCTTCTAAAACCTTGTATCTCCAAATAATGTGAATTAAAAAATCTTGTCATAATTCATTATTTTTAGTCACCCTTTATGTTTATCACCAGGTTTTGCAAATATCTAACCAACAGAGTAAGTATTAAAAAGTGCTGGTCATCTTTAACAACACAGTATTTAATAATTTTAAAAATACAGTGTTTTTTCCATTTTCTGAAAAACAGTGAATTTGGACATCCAAGGTTTTGGAAGGACAGTGGCGGTTTAATATTTTAATATTAACCAAAGATTCCATAAGAAACCACTAGAGGTCTTGGCAAAGCCCTGAATATCCACTGATCTTAGAACTGTCCATTTTCAATGTCAAAACCATTCCCTACATGGATAGAGAAACACATATTTTGTATACATACCAAACATATGGATGTATGCTTTATTGTTTGTCATTGAGGGCAACGCAGACTGGTGGACCTCTATATACACAGTTCCATGTTGATGCTAAACAAACCAGAAATAATACAAGCACTGTGATGGAGTTTGTAAGCTTATCATGCCTGAACAGGTACAGCCTGGATGGCACATTGCGGGGAGTATGCAGCTGTGGTTAGGAGCCGATACAGCGCAGAGCATTGTGGTTTATTTTTTGTAGTTTCCAGTACCCGTGTTGCCCTCGAGCATTCCTCTGATGGCACCGCTCCAAAAGCTCTTTGATAGAGCACCAAGCCAATATACCAGCAGATATACATGCGTAGCCTCGGACTGTAAATAAATCCAGTGATGTGATATTTTATTAACTGTGAGGATCCCGTGGCTAGACGTACAGCGCTGATGACTGTCCACAGCTCATTAACTTAACCTTCGCATTTCCAATAACCACAAGTGTCATTAGAGGCCGTTAGATGCACAAATTGTTATTAGCCATAATGCTGTACTGTCAGTTTCAATAGCCAACATACATCTCTCTGAATCCTTGAGTCCCCGGTGCTGGCCAAGGCTGATGTTTATCACACAAGGCATTATTGCCCTTCTTCAAAATTCCTCAGCAACCTCCACCTAGTGAAATATTAATCAATAAATGTATATGCATTATTTATCAGCTGATTCAGAGCATTCAAGGAAGCAGGCATCTTTCAGTGGTGTTTGTGTTCTGCGGTTAAATAGGAAATGAATAAACACCTGGAAAGACGTGTGCTTTGTATTTGCGGAAAGATCACACGTTATTGTATTTGCACTCTTGGGCTTATTATAGCACTGCAATCCCAAGATTCTTTGTTTTACATCAAAGTGCGACTGAAACTGCAAATATTTGATAGTCTGTGCTAATTTTGTTTTGCATTGAAAGTAACACCAAATCTGACACGCCTGTTGATCTCCATCGTTCAGAGTATTTGGTTTAATAATATTTCTAGTATACAGTATTTTGAGACTCAAGTGGTCTAGATATTGACGCAAAGGCCTTATGTAAGACTGAGTTTTAGCACCAGCCCTCAAAGAACACAGCTGGTGACACAGCGGGTCTGTGGTCAGCGGTTTTATTGTTTCATGGTAGTTTGAGTTTATTGCAGTGTATGAAATTGATAACACAATTCTCTGTGTGGCCAAATATCAGTCAGTGGCCTGCCTGGAGTACTCAGACACGTCTCCCGCACTGATTTATATGCAATATGGATTTCATTTCCTTTCGTACCCCATACTGTACAGTATAATGTACAATGAGTTCTATTTTCTAGGTTGCTTTTCACAGCGTTGGAGTCTTGCAATTATTTACTGTAGTTTAAAAACAGATTGATGATTCATTTTTAGAAATGCACTCCGAGCAAAGGCAGATGGCTTTGCCTCTGTCGGGGTGTTTGTTTCTTTTATTTTGCTTACCAAGTGGCTTTTCTTCACTGAAGGGACTTTTTCCATCTTCTCTTGTCACTGCTGGCTCAGTTTTGCAGTGTTAAGGTACCGGACGGGTTCCGTAGAGGATCTTCATAACCGTTCTATTGTTAAAAGCACTATACAAACAAATTCAAATGTAAAATGACAAATTGATAAAAAAAAGGAGTTGGTAATGGATCTGATTTGGGGGATCAGGCTAACCATACTGTATCTAAACACCTTTTTATAATATAATTATAAATAATTCAGTAAGGCATTACCTCTAAGATCTTAAATAAACGCACAGTCATTCATTTCTTATGATGTAGAATCAGATCACGCCACTGTTTCATATTTAATACTAATTTTATACTGGCTATTGCCGTCTTGCTTTTTAGCTCTTCAATGTGGCGTAATACAGTGAGTTCAGCTCAATTCATTTGTGTGGTGCTTCTCATGATTCATATTGTTTCAAAGCTGCTTTACGAAGAAAGAAACGTCTTACAAATCCCCCAATGAGCAAGACAAAGACAGTGGCAATAAAATACTAAAACCAAGACTCAGTCTGAGTAGGATTTCCCAAGCGGACAGCAATTTACCAACAGATTTATACAATAGCAAAAATATGTGTATATGTGTAAATTAGCCGCATAATGTTACAAATTAAATATTCTATAAAATTCTACTTATATATATATATATATTTTTGTAAAAAAATATTGTAAGAGAGTTTATTCAGTTTTCCTCTCTATGGTTGTTTTCTTAAATGCATGTATTGAGGTAATTCCAGTCCAGTGTGTGTTAAATTGTAACCAGGGGCGCAAAAATGGGGTATGCAGTATATGCGGTGCATAGGGGCGCCGCACAAGTGGGGGCGCCATTGTGCCAAAATATTATTTAACATTTTTTTAAATAAAACGTTATAAAAAATATAACGAAAATGTCATTATCTAAAACGTTTTAGTTTCACTTTTGTCTAGCATTTTAAACGAGTTCAATAAATATATAATTTATTTAATCAAGTTATTATGTCAACCAATCACTCTTTCACAGTCAAATGACCAAATGGATCGAGCAAAGAAACTTCCCAAAGCGCAGAACAGAACATGAAAATGAAAAGTAAATTGACAAGTAAAAAACAAGTTATTTAACGTTGCCTGAGAGGTAGTTCATATTATAATACAATATCAGGTCACCTCTAGGCCTACATCTTTGGCGCTTATAAAATAAATCTATGTTTGTGAAGGAGCTTTATAATTACATTCGGGAGAGTCTGAGACGGTTGTTAAAGCTGTTAAGTCTCCCACTATCACGCATTATCGGGTTCTTCATTAATCGTCGGACGCGTTTTCCCCATATGACGACGCGAGCTGTGCAGTTTGAACGTCAGGTCCGTGTCCTTCACATAACATGAGCAGTTGCGTCTTCTGCAAACAGCGCGCAGCACAGAGCACCGGAGATATTGCGTGTGGACACTGAAACAGCGCAATGATTGACAGGATGACAGAGACAAGAGCGCAAAAGAATGTTAGTTAATGAAAAATAATTTGAGCTTTCAATGTAAGTGAGTTTGTCTTTGTTTTACTTTAATGATGTTTTCATAAAATGTGAACCACTAACTAAACATGCTTAAAGCAAGGGGAAAATCCAAAGAGTTTTTATTTATTTGCGTTATAATATCTGTTATCCATCTTATTTCGTTTTTTCAATAATATTTGAATTATAAATGCACAGTAAAGGTATGTTTAACATAGGCAAATTTTATTGTTGTGTTTTTATTAAATATTAATGAACCACAAACTAAGCATTCGTTTTAAAGTAGGCCTAAGTGGGAAAAGAACAAAAAAATACAACGCGAGTATATCATGTGATACGTCTTATTCGTCTTATTCTGATAATAATAAATAATGTTAATAATACTTTTAGTTGAAGGAAAGGGAATAATCTATATATAACTTTAAAGATCAAAATAAGTTTATTTCCTCATCAGCACATCTCTAATGGGCTACAACTCGATTGTTACTTATATTTGGGATATTTAAAGAAGTTTTATTATTTAAAACTTGACAAGTTTTTTTGTTAAAGGTTTTAAATGTCAAAATTCTAGACTACATAAGTGAAACTCACTTTTCAAAGAATACAATAAATAGCCTTATTTGAAGTCTTAGAGGCTGTGTCCACCGAGGCGTTTACGCCTGCTGCCGGCGTTTTTTCAATGGTTTCCTATGGAAACGCCACGCTTTAAAAAAAAAGCCATCAGCTGACGGTTTTTTTCCGCGCTCTGCGCTGGTGCTATGCGTTTTTTTCACGCTCAGCGCCGGCGTTCGACCGATCGCCCTGAGTTGAAAAATGCTCAACTTTGGGCAGAACGCTGCGCCTGCAGCGGGCGTTTTCAGCCGAGCTCCTGCCGTTTTCAGCCGCGTAAATGCTCGGTGGACACAGCCCCTTATTTGGTTATTATAAGCAAAAGATCAATTTAAAAACTGTTTAGCCTGTTATCCGATTAATAAAAAAAAAAAAACAATCGTCCAATTATACGGTTATTAAAATAATCGTTAGTTTCTGCCCTAATTTATTGTGTATGTCTGAACATAAGCTTTATGTACTTTTACTACTTTTTGCTCCTTTGTTTCATTATTTTTCAGATTGTTATTTATCTTTTCAGAATTGTGTATCTGTTACATTGTGAAGCAGTTGGAAAAGTGTTTCTGTAAAAGGAAACCTTTATGCTTCTGTTATAGATGCAAATCTGATTGTCACCTTCACATGATGTAAAATAGAATGACTCCAAAGGTAATATACAACTTGTCTGCAGATTTTTTATTTGTTGTGTGTTTTCTATATTGGGGTGGCCGATGGGGGGCGCCAATACTGATCTCGCATACCCCTCAGAAAATGTGCAGTTGCGCCCCTGATTGTAACAGAAACAAACCTCAAGAATGACATAAATTCATTCACCCAGCAGCAATGTGAAAGATTAAGAGAATGCAAAGACGCATCAGTTCCATCATACAGTAGGTAAAAACATTAGTGTTGTGTTGTTTAAACATGAATATGAATTTGTTTTCTTGCAGTATTCAAGATCTGAAAAAATATTTTTTTTTCTTATTGTCACCAGTTTGTCCTGTTTCAAGCTTTTGGAAATAAATGCAAATAAATACAACCTTTTGGGAGAAATGTTGTCACTGGTTCACAGAATGAAACACATAACTATAAAAACTAAAATAATTTTGGAGTGGTCTCTCTTTCCACGGCTGTGCATATATTCTGTTGTTCTATACAGTATATGAATTCATACAATATGCAAATCGTTTGGATGGAAGCTGACACTGAGTAGCATATTGGACATTGGGGGAGGCGTTACCTTCACCTTCGCCTCCTCACGGCCTTGAGATATTCAGGGTAATGTTTTCGGAACTGACTGCTCTGTATTAAACATGGATGCCACCAAAGCCAAGCGTGGTGCTGTGAGAACAGAGGGCACGGTCTCTGTCTCTGCGCCAGGAGGAAAGATGGTAACGTATTAAATGTTAATAAAACCGCCTACAAAAACTCAAGCAAGAAGAGCAAAGCCAATTATGACAGCCAACTCACCCCGCACCACTGTAGCATCATGGGAAATTACGATGACTTGACCCTTTGATTGTCATTTAACTTACACTTCCTTAATGGTGTCATAAAATTTATCTTATCTGTTAATGGCCTATTAGGGCTGTGAAATAGAAGCTCTGAGGGAGATGCGCCTAAACAGAATCGGGAAAATATAAGGAACTCTCCCCAGGAGTTCAGAGAGTTTTATTTGGAAGAAGAAACATACAATAGTGCCGGCTATTGATCCTTATGTACTGTAGAGATCACACAGATGATGTGTTTTGATCGCTCATTTATCAACTAAACACAACATACTCACCAATAATTAGGGCTGTCAAACACAGAATAAAAGTTTGTATATAATGTGTACTGTGCATTGTATTTATGAACACATTCAGATGCATGTATACATATTTAGGAAATATTTACATGTATTTATATTAAACAATAATATATATTATATATAAATGTTATAATATAATATAATGTTATAATATAATTTTAATATTTTCTTAAATATATGCATGTTTGTGTATGTCTTTATAAATACAAAATTAATATTCACAGTACACAGACATATCATGTAAACACAAACTTTTATTCTGGATCGTGATGAATCATTTGACAGCCCAAATGAAAATGTTTCTGTTTATTGAAATCAAATGGCCTAATTATTTAAAAAACTTAAAGGGGAGGTAACATGCTATTTCATGCATTCTGACTTCTTTACACTGTTAAACGTGCTGGCTCCTCAAGCTTAACATGGTCAACTTATCATGGTCCCTTATTGGACAATTCTCCCGGAAAAGCACACCCACGCGTCATTCAACGAGCGAAAGAGCACGCCCACGCGTCAACCAGCCAGCATGAGAAAGATCACGCCCATCAACGCCGCATCACTCGGCTGACCAAAGTTCAGCTCTGTTTGTTTGCTCACTGCATTTTGGTGATGAATGTTATATAAACGATGGATATAACGCTGGATTTGGAGATCATTTGAAACTGATAGAAGGCGCGGTCCCAGTGCTAAAAGATGCCGGAATGAAGTCATATGCAATCGGCGTGTACGTGCGTAATGTAAACAACACAAACTTATAGTGAATCAAAAGTTATGCAGGGATAATGCGATGATGTATTGTGTGCTCGTGCTGTAGTTCCGCACCCCCTGCACGCCAGGAGCTTGTCTTTTTCCGAAAATAATCGTACATCTGTATCTCTCTTTTATAAATTTGATCAAACTAAATACTCTTCGAAGATACCACGTATGCAATACTACTGTATAGGTACTCAAGATTATCATGAGATTGGCAGAAACTGCATGTTACCTCATCTTTAAACGAAAACTTAAATACTCAACTCAACTTTATTTATATAGCGCTTTTACAATTTTCATTGTTACAAAGCAGCTGTACATGAGACATATTGACTATAAGCAAAATAATTAAAGTTGTACCTGCAGAAACAAGAAAAGGTTGAAAACACAGAAGACAGACATACCCACATACAAAACACTCCACACACACAATATGCACACGTACTAACACACATAGACATAGAGACACACACAACACACACACACGTACGTACACAGACAAGTACGCACACAANAAGACAGACATACCCACATACAAAACACTCCACACACACAATATGCACACGTACTAACACACATAGACATAGAGACACACACACACACACGGATGCGCACGCACACACACACACACACACACACACACACACACACACAACACACACACACACGTACGTACACAGACAAGTACGCACACACACACACACACACACACACACACACGCTCAGTGAGAGCACACATTTAGGATAAAGGAGAGTATATACGTTTAAGTGAAATACAGTTAAGCACTAAAATATTACATGAAAATAAATAAAAACTAAACTAATTTAACCTTATATAGCAACATAAAAAATAAATAATAAAATGACAAAAGCACATAACAAAATCGCTAAACAAGCTAAAATTAATATAAAAACAAAAATAAAAGCTAATTCAAAATATTAATGAAACTGCAATAAAACTGAAAACAAAACTATAATACCTTACAGCCTTAAACAGAATAAAAATGTCATACAGCAATCATAATAGCCCTCATTTCATTTGTTTATAACTGGAAAAGGCTCACTTTGTAAACACTTACTATTTCTTTGTTGCTTATAAAATACATAAATGTAAATTAGGTCCTTGCCATCTGGAACCTCAAAATTTACACTTAAGTATGTGCTAAAACGTCTACAAGTATCACAGACACAAATTATGTTATGTAATTATGTTAAGCAAATTCCCTTTATAGGTTGCATATTGAACAATATATTATAGGATTTATTTATTTTTAGAAAAAAAGTCTGAGATGTAATAATCCAGAAGTTCAGGAAGAGTTGGGGCTGATGTGAAGTTGGAAAATGTTATAATCTTCCAAAAAGAAAGTAGGATTTAAGAGGATTCATAATGCATAGCTTGCATCAGCAGTGCTTTAATACGTGTTACAGGGGTTTCATCTGCCACAGGGGAAAACAAAACACATAATGTGGCTACACTGAATTAATGATTTAAAGAGACTCACAAATTGACTGCAAATCTTCATATTACATTGAAGCCCTTCTCATCCCATCAGCCACTCATGATGCATGATGCTTCATGCAGATACCATACATTCACTCGGATGCATGGTATGCACTTTGACCCTGAGTTTCCATCGAAAGACATTGTGGTCTTAAGCTTGTAAATTAGTGCGCCGGTTATGACAGCTTTCATCAGATGAGTCACGCTAAATTGCATGTGAAATGTGCTTGATGGTCTTCACTTTGCTCCTAGTCGAGATTATTCCACCCCAGTTGATTCTCTCTCACTCTTGATAAACCCTCCAATGCCCTCAATTTCTTTCTCTCTCTCTCTCTCTCTCTCTCTCTCTCTCTCTCTCTCTCTCTCTCTCTCTAGTCTACTAATCTTTTCCCTGTTTTTTCAGGCATGTCACTGTTTGCTTAAGAAAACGTAACGTGCTTTCAAGGCTCGGCCAATCAAATTAGGGGTGATGTGACGGATTAAATAATTGTTTAATTGTTATTAATTTATTTATTGATGTGTCCTTGGGCCACATGCCCAAAATCAAGTCCTGCCCTTCACTATTTTCCCCCAACATTTTCAATTTCATATTTTAACGTGACTTATTTTGACTTTAACAGCCAAATGGATTTTGTAAATTATTCCGAGCTGATTTATGTCCCTCTTGTTACGAATGGCACAAGTACAACAGTTTAAACAATATTTTAAGAAATTTTGTTAAAATATTGGAAGCTAAATAGACAGCATTCTGTATTCTTGACGGTTTTTATTAACAGTCCCTCAATTGTGATTTGAGCAAATGGCTAAACCACTCTCCCCTGATACACGCGCTGGATGCTGCTGGGTTTTATTGGCTTTCTGGTTTCTTTTAATGGCCCAGTCTTTTGGTTACAACTCTCATAAACTCTGACGGCTAAACGTACGCTCAGATTAAAATCCGAGGCTTTGTGAACGTATTTTGCAACATCAGTTTTGCGACAAGAATTGTTGTAGAGAGGTTTGTGAAAAGTGTTTGAATTACAAAAGGGGGCAGAGACAATGACTTCAGACTGAGATATTAAAATAGACAATAAGAACTACAATTAGAATCGCTAAACAGACATCAAAAATAAGCTTTTTTAGAAAGGAAAAGTAAACAGGTTGAAAAAAGAGTCACATCAGCTTTTTGTTGCTTTATTTCTGTAGAATAGTATACGACCACGCGCAGCTATTGCACCAGCTCATATAATAGAACCCTATACATGTCATTTTCCTCGCAGAATAGACTTCGGATGTAGTTCGTGATTAAAAACCCATGCATTCCTCCTTCCCATGATTCACTTGGCTGGGCTTACAAAAATGGCCTGTAGGGATGTCGACACACTCAGCGATGATATAGTTTATGAATAAGTCTGGATATTATCAGAATGACTCTGGTAACGGGGAACACGATTATTGAAGTAGAGCTAAGAGTTCAACAAAATCTATATCCTGAACAGATGAACAGACCGCTACATTTTTTTTCTTGAAATGAACACCGTGTTTAGGCTCCGCTGGTTTGGCGTCCACCCACGTGCGCTTTTTTTTTTTAATGGACGGTGCACAGAAGCGCAACATCAAATGAGAGAGTAGATTAAGAAGTGCATGTTAATTTCTCTGAATAAATCATTCACGGCACGTTGGGTGAGTTGTTGACCCCGGTTGTGTGAGAACATGTGGCACAAGCTCCGGCAGACAGGAGGGTCCACTGTGGAGACACAAGCTTTTAATTCAGGGAAAAATGAACACTGTTAGAGGCTCTAAAGCATGGATCTTGTTCTGTATTAAATCTTTCTCTATATGAAAGATTATATTCATTATATTGAGGGTGAATAGAAAATGCACGTGAAAACTTATAGAAACTCTTGGAAATAAAGGTTCTTCAATGGTTTCTCATAGCATCTTAAGGCTCAGAAAATAGTGCATTCATGAAGTGCAGTGTGTTGTTGGATAAAGTTCATAAATTGTCTCTTTCAGAGATTTATTGAACTGAGAGGTTCTTTATAGGGCGATGCACACGAAACCTTTTAAAGGTTTGGCATCAGATCGTTAATCCTTTCTGGTTTTAATTGGACAAAAATAATGAAAACCGTTTAAAACATTCTGTTATTATTTATTCACCCTCATGTTGTCCAAAACCTTTCTTTCTTCTGTGGATCACGAAACAAGATATTTTGAGAAAAATCTATGGTTTTGTGTCCACACAATGGAAGTCAATGGGGTTCAATGTTTTTGCTTACCAGCATTCTTCAAAATATATTCTTTTGTGTTCTGTAGAAGAAAGAAAGTCATAATGGTTTGGAATGACATGAGGGTAAATAAATGATTTCCCTTATTTATTGTCTTTGTTCATGAGGCAGATGGGAATATCTAGTCTGGCATGTGTGTATTTGTTTGTGTGTGTCTGGTAGTCTGATAGTGTATAATGTCGATGGACTGTAAATGATGCCAGCGCGCATTTCGTCTCATAAATATTTAGCGCATGAACTAAAAAAAGAGAATTGCTGAGGACGGTGTGGAAATGAGCCTACAGAGCAAACGCGGTTAGTTTGTCATGCCTGGGTGGGCCGGGTCTCTGTAATTACTGTGTGTGCTCAGCAGCGCTCCAAGTGAGATGGACCGACCATAGCCAGATGGCTGAAGACATCAGGGGGCCGAAGAATACCGCACGGTGCTTTCTCACGCACGGCCCCGCGTTATCCAAAACAAATTGGACTGAGCATTATGGTGTCAATTAGGAAACCAAACAATAGCCATACTTCTAAAAATCCTCATGGCTAATATAGGTTTTATTATGGATAAAGAAGTTAGAAGTTCAGATGTGAATGAATATTATCTCTTAAATAGCATATCTGGAAAAGCGCTGAGGAGCTGAGTCAGTCTCTAGGGTGAAATAAGCACATATTCTATTTATAAAGAGATAAACACTCCACATATCCAGCAGGCCTGAATTAATTAATATAGGTATAGAGAGATGCATTGTGGGTAATGGGCTGTTTTCATCAGCTTCAGGTTATGTCTAAATGGCAGAGAAAATGTAAGTACATTTACAGCAGAATGTAATGTAATGTAAGTAAATGTCTTTATATAGTACATCTCAATACACCAAAGCCATACCCAAAGTGCCAAACACAAGCTTTCACAGCAAAATAAATGGCATGAATAATAAAAACAACATGAAAATAAGACTCAAAGTACAAAAGAGAAAAAAAAACATAAAATAAGAGTCAAAACGCAAGAGAATAAAAATATGTTTTCAGCCTATAGAAGTGGATGTGAAAGATGTATAAGGTAACACACATGAAGAGAATAAATTATTAATTTGTTTCAAATGTGAGCAACACAGGGTTTACTGTGTATTATTGACGTTTCCGACCACCAAGACACATTTTCATTCTCAAATGCAGACTGTGAAATTATTATTAAATATTTGTGACAGATACCAATCCAAAGTTTTGTTGTATACTACTACTTTATTATTTTATTTTCCTTTTTATTTATTTATTTCTCTTACTATATAATATAATTACAATATTATATTTATTTATTCATTCATTCATCCATTCATTCATTATCTTTTTCAAAATCGGACACAACACATTGAGTTGTGAGTATGTAGTAACCAAAAATTGTTAAATTAAAGCTTTCTTATTTACGCTTTAAGATATTTAAGTAGCTCAGCACACTCTGGACCTACTCTCAACCAACTTTAAGAGAGTTTTTTTAATCGTGATAGAGTTTCCGTGAACTACACTCTTAAAAAAAGGTGCTTTAAAAGGTTCTTTGATGCCATAGAAGAACCTTTTGGTTCCATAAAGAACCTTTAACATCTGAAGAACCTTTCTGTTTCACAAAAGGTTCTTCTTGGCGAAAAAAGGTTCTTCAGATCATAAAAAAGTAAGAAAGAGATGGTTCTGAATGGTTCTTTGTGGAACCAAAAATAGTTCTTCTATGGCAGGGGTCTTCAACTAAAACTGCTTGAGGTCCAGTAAATGAACCCTTCTTACCAGCCGAGGTCCGGACAATTAAATTGATGGTTTTTGGCAGACCAAAGAAATGAGCATAGAAAACATTTTTATTGAACAAAATATATTATGTTCTCATATGGATAAACATGTCTTTAATCCTTCACAAAATATATATTTTAATGCTGTTCTGTAATGTCCTTTAAGTTGCTTTGTTATTAAATATTTAAGATCAACCATACAATGTCTGACATCAATTAAATGAAGGAAACAAATGCCTTGTGCAAAATGCCTTAATCTCTAAATCGAACATACAGTACATTCATTTCAACATAACAACTTTAAAAGAAAACTAAAGTGTTATTTTCTGCTGAACTGAGATTAACAAATAGCATCATCAAGTTGTGACTGATCATCCTCTGATGACCTTTCAGCTCTTCTTGTGGCTGGTGCAGTTGAAAGGGAGGTTTGTTTCTTTTTTTCTTTTAGTTCATGTCTTTCTTTTCCATCTAAAAGTGTTTCACACGCAGCCCCCGTGCACTCTTTTACTATTTCCCCATCAGTAAAAGGGCCTGTTTTGTTTTAAGATCCACTGTATAAAATACACTTTTATTTCATAAAAGACTTTGCAGAAAGTCTGTGCAAGTCAGCAGATTTGATCAGTTAGTGTGTTTCTATCTGAAACTTTGAAAAAGTCTGCAAGTGTATGAGGTCTAGTTTAAAAAAAATATTTTTTAGATTTTAAAAGTCTTGCAGTGTATTCCAGCCATTAGTGAGTGAGGAAGGACCCGTGTAGATCGCTCATACTTGGCTTTGAGGTAATTTATTTTCCGTCCCCTTACTTCGGACTGCTGCGGGTAAGTTTCTTCAAAGTGTCTATGTCTAACGTTAGTTTCATAATGCCGTTTGAGGTTTCCACTTTTGACAACTGCAGCAGACTCCGAGCAAATGAGACAAACCGGCCTCGTACACGTCGAAGCAGGAAGAATAAATGCGTATCTGTCGAACCATTCACGCTCACAGCGTCAACGTCTCTAACTTTGGAAAATGACTGATGCAAATTCTCCTGTTGTGCAACACCTGCTGTGAAACTTGTTTTTTATAACTTTGACGGGCTATAATATGCAAAACATCCATCTGCATCCATTGTTTAAAATGCACAATTCAGGATTCCTGCTGCCAGGCCGAGAGGGACCTAAGCCTGTACCCGAGGTCTCTAACAGTCCTTGTTAAAATCAAACCTTCACTTCAGAAAACCCAGCTGGCTCTCAGAGCTCAAAGACCACTGCACCAAAAGTCCCAGCATACGTCCTGCTGTTGCACACTAGCCCGTCTCATTTCATTCAAAAGTTCTGCTCTTAACAAACAACACAATGAAACCTGGAACTCAATTAATGAGCTTTGGGAATTTGGCCTGTTTTCCATGAGCTCGCTTGTATCAGGAATCCAGCAATAGTGATTTCACGTAAGCATGTTTTTAGTCTTATCGCTTTTATTGTCATATTTAAAGAAGTTTACCTAACAACAGGACTAAGGCATTTTAATGAATGAATGTAACTTCATGTTTTGTGCATGCATGTTGACAGCCGAATTTCCACTGCTGAGAAATGCTCTGAATTGGAACTCATTGCTAGTGTTAAATGGGTGAAAAATGGCAATTTGTAACTGTTTACAAGGTGGCTGTGCCTTATGAATTCATACAGTCTTATTTTTACGTTCTAGTACCATCTGCTTTCACCTCAGCGATGGTTTAGGTGTGGTGCTTCATTATTTCTTTTATCTAATCCGCTTGTTAAGCCTGACGTCACGCACCACCATATATGGAAGGTCATATACCATTTATGCTGATGCCATATGCAAAACAAAAAAGCTGATATACACTGATGGTTTGCTGTAAAACTATAAAAACAAACACGATCCTAAACTTTATCTCTATAACAAAATCCCAGATGTCCAGACAGCGGTTCATTTTTACACTTTATTAAAGTACTGATTTCAGAGATGCCGTGAGACTGTAGTGTACACGGTGAGTTTATAAAAGTTTTGCGTAAATGTATAATATGAATAAAGTGCTCATAAACGGCTGTTTAAATATAGTCACCTCACTTGAAATGAGTGGAGGCTTGGACCTTACGTCACGACAAGCGGATAGTTGCACACTTGACATTGTACAAATTCATTCAAATTAGCCACCTCGAAAAATAGTAACACATTTGTGTTGGATCAGGCTGAAATATGAAGATCTTTTTTATACAGATACAGTAGCTTACAGAATCTTTTATTCGGTTTATTTAAAGCTCATTCAAGTAATATTCTGGATTCTATACCAATTAATTTTTAAGTTTTATCCATGCAGTGTTGGGTGTAACTACAGTAGTTACGAAGTAATTAGTTACTTTAATTTAATTACTTTTAATTTACTCTTATTTTTCGGTAATTTAATTACAGTTACTTCTGATGTAATTGAACTAAATACTGTGTAATATATTCAATAGTGAAAATGACATCCAAATTATAAGTCTTTAAAATGTACACTGAAAAAAATAATCTATTGGATTTACTTAATTTTAATGTGTACATCGGTCCCACATGATCAGATTGTGTTGAACCAACTTAATTTTCCTTAATTAATTTTTGTGTGTCAGACCAACACATTTAATTTATATTACACTAGTTAAAACAATCATGTTGATTGAAAGTGTTATTTCTCATTAATGTAAAAAAATTAATTGTGTAATGTTGAAGTATCTTCATCAAGTCATAGGTACCAGATTTTCATTTGTAATTCCAACTGAATTTCTGAATGCTAATATGTTATATTAAGTAACTCTCACACAATTTCTTATTGCTTTAAGTAAACTTTATCCAAATGTATTGTTACTCTGTGTAAATGTGTGAATACAAAAATCATTAAAATACATAGGGACTGACAAAAAAGGCAGATAGTCAGGTTGTATTGAATTGTAAAACTTCAGTTTTTAACAAACACTGTAAATTGAGTATCAGTATACAGCACAGTATCTATCAGTACAGCATTGTAAAAGAATTATATATATACAGTATATATATATATATATATATATACATACACAAAATTATCAACAAAAACCATAACTGCTGTCACAATAGAATACAAACAACAGAGTCAAATTGATCTCAAATGTGGAAACAGTTTTCACATTACAATATGCAACACAGTCGAATGCATGTCAAATATGGATGATGAAGAAGAACAACAACAACAGGCATTTATAAATCTAGTACAGTTTCAACAATAGTAAACGCAACAGTCGAATGAATCTCAAAAAACATACTGCAAATACAAATCACTAAAAACCATTACTGCGTGTCACAATAGAATATAAACAACAGAGTCAAATTGATCTACAAATGTGGATTAAGAACAACAGGCATTAATAAATGTAGTACAGTTGTCCCATTAGAATACAGACAACAGTCAAATTCATCTCAAATGTTAAGAACAGGCATTAATAAATCTAATAGTAACTGTCACAGGACAACAGAAATAGTCAATTGTGTTACCACAATAGTCACATGTAAATGGCAAAATGAAAACAATGCATATTCCTTCAAGAGAAATACTAAGTCACTAAAACACACACACACACAAAAAAAGAGTCAAAGATGAAACAGTTCAAGATAACAGAACAATCTTCATGTTTTTTTTCAGCCTCTGACCCATTCACTGAAATAGCCTGTTCTTTAAAGTCAGTACTTTATTTGAAAGTTTATCTCCATCCAGTTCCATGAACATTTTTTGGATTACCTCAAAGGTATAGCGGAGGTCAGCAGGATAGCTGAGGTTTAAGGCATACATCAGCCCAAACAGCATACCAACAGCTAATGACACATTGTCAAGGTATTGCAACACCTTGATGCCTTCAAGGACAACACCAACATCCTCTAGCTCGTAGCAAGCAGCATGTTTTAGAACAAACTCCAATAGTGGTGTCTTTAATTGCTTTCAAGACACTGACTTCATCCATGTCCTGTACAACACAGACAAATGTGAGTAAAAATTGAGTTAATGTTAAGTAAAAAAATACATTTTAGGAAAAAACTGTTAAAGGTTTAGTTTAGTAAAAAAAATTGCATTAAAACTATACCAAGACAATCCGTCGACAATAATGTTACTAAATTTTACTACAATAAAACTACTACAATATTTTTGAGTAATTCAAGTGCTAGAATGAAGCCCCTGTATTAGTCACAAAAACAAAGATGTAAAGTTTGGGCCTAACAGCAATATGAAAGTAATTCAAATGACTTACCAATATAAAGCTTTTGAGTGTGTATCTCATATGATAAACCTACAAAACAAAATATTAAGAATCAGTTAGGTGAACTCCAAGCACAACCTTCAATAATTAAGACCACAAAAACACAAAACAACTAACGTTATTAAACGAGCATTTTCAGTATTGTCTGTCATACAGCTCAATGTTGGTCACAAGGACTAGTTTAAAATTACTAGCTGCTCTTGACTCGCAACCCCACGCAATAGTGTAGTTTGTTGTGTGCAAGTTAGCGAAAAAGGCGGCTAGGTGACATTGACGACCACATTTTACACAAAGCTGATCGTTTTCAACTCGAACACAACGGCTAAACATGAAAAAAACATATTCGTACTTGCGTGCTTTAAGCTGAACTTTCAAACAGGAATGGATTGTAACTTAAATGCTCGCTCGGTGCCCGTTTAAGTAACGTTACAGGGTCATGCGAATAAAGCACGGACATGCTAATAGTTATTTTGCCATGGTGTAATTTGCTTCACGATACACAAGCACACAAATAATTACTTTATATTATAACGTTAACGATACCATAATCGACTTGCAAACTTGCGTTTACTGAGGCGTGCACCATTTCTACATCTCCAATTAACTTTACCGCCACAATGTCAGCAAAATTTCAATGTACTGTGAAGAAAATATACTATATACATATTGAAAAATATATACTTTCAATATTCGTTTAAAAAATACCCCTTTATTTTTTATGAACCTGACTGTTCTCGAGTAGACCAACATTTTTTTAAATAAACAAATTCGAAAAATCGATGATTCTAACCTTACACACTGTAAAAAAAACGTTAATCTAGTGAAGATATCACCCACTTGAAAACAAATACAAATCAAATTGATAAACTTACCTTTCAGTAATTAGGTGCAAGTCTGAGGCGACCTGCTGGCTGCTGTTGAATCTGTTCTCCATTTTTGGCGCAAATTGGCGGTTAACGCAGTCGACGTCATTTATTCTTTTATGACAGTTTACGTTCTTCTCATTGACGCATTACCGCCACCTTCTGCCAGTTGTGCATGCAAACTCAATTATATTAAGTTCAATTTTCAATTTAATCACTTTCAATCAACGTGAGAAAAATGTCTGCATTCAACATTCAAACAAATAAATTTAAAACTAATTGATTAAATCACATTCACACAAGGAATATAAATGAATTGTGTTGCTTATACGTGATTCATTTTTGTAATTTCAAAGACCCATACGTTCATTTTTTTCAGTGTACTTGGTTTTAATGTATCCTTCTCACATTTGTAATACTTTGGTCAGTTAATAAGAATCATTTATGTAGTTATTTATTATTTATTTGAATGAATTAAATAAGCTGTTTCATGTCTATCCTTGAATCAATTCTAATCGAGGTTGATGTAGGATATAGAAAGTAATAAGTAATTAAATACTTTTCGGAGAGAGTAATTTGTACAGTAATCTAATTACACTATTTAATATGTAACTAGTAACTAGTAATTAATTACTTTTCAGAGTAACTTACCCAACACTGATCTCATGTTTGTAATGTGCAGAAAATGATTTTGATTCATCCTTTAGTGATTCAACCAGAATGGTTACAATAAAGGCATACAGGATTTCAACAGGCATTGAATATGCAAAAATGCTAAAATTTGTATATTATTAGTATTAAAATCATCATTGTATTTCTTTTCAGTGAAAACAAGCCACCTTTATATGCAAATTAGACTTATTAAAGAAGGTTCTGTATTCACAAAATCTAGGGTTGCCAATTCTGCGGTTTTCCCACGGAATTGGGCTACTTTTAAAGGCGGGGTAACCGATTTCCGAATTACGCTTTAGACAACTGAGTCGGGCCGAGTACCAAAACAACCTTGTAGCCAATCAGCAGTAATGGGGGTAGGGGTGTCTTTGTTTTGGTGATTTGAACATCAACAACGGCTAAGACAAATCGGACACCCCGCCTTTAAACTGCTGCCGCGGGTTGTTTTCTATTCCATGGGTTAAAAGTGGACATTTTCTTTGCCTTTTTACAGGTAAGGTAAAGTTAAGCCTGTGATGATGCGTTCAATGGTCATCAGCATCATAAATCCTCCAAAGTTTTTTATATTTTCATTTAAACGTATGTACTTTTATAACACTATACTAGTATATTACCTTTGCATCAAATTACAAAAAAATTGTTTACGCTAATGCAAAGGTGTTTCTTAAACAGCGTCTATGGAGGTCACGGTAAATTTGACATCATTCTCTCTTTTGACTGCCGTTATGGGACTCTCTCTATTTTTTTCATTTTGTTGAAAGTAGTGAAAACACTATCGTTGAGTTTTTCTGTTTCTGTTTGAGCAAATGAGAATGCAAAAAAAATATTTGTGGTAGTCTCCCATTCACCTCTATAGAAGTTTACCCAACTATGACGACTTCCGCTGCTGAGAAACCCCGAAACGTGAAAAAAGGTCCATTGATGAAAACAGACTGTGTTTATCATATATAAAGTGATACTGAAGAAGAAATGGTGTGTAATGCATGTAAAATATTTATTTTATGTATATTAGTGATATTTTTTGAGTTTTGGTATTAGGGATGGGGTCATCAGGCTAGTTTTGGGCCACTTTAATTGGCAATTAGGCTAGTTTTATCACGCAGATCTGGCAACCCAGACAAAAACTCACAAATACTCATTTGATTTAACATCTTTCAGTTGAATACATGTTGGCATGAGACAAGTTTAATAGAAATGCTTACATAAGGATTTTATTGAATATTGAACTGTATAAGCGTCACATACAGGAGTAGTGAGTGTTACTGTAACTGCATCTTTGTTGGTTTTGTAACCAAAGTTATTCCACAAATGCTGTCTATACAGCTAAACTTGTATTGACCCTAAAATATTGTGAATTTACGTACAGGAGGACAGGTCCCATGATAGCGCTATTAACAGAAGATTCATATTTCATATTCCACAGCTCCACATTTAGCTTCTGCAGTCGAAGTGGGTAAACAAAAGCTTATATCAGCAGTTTTCTTCTCCAATTATGCCCCAGCGTACACGGCAAAACCCCTTCCCATCAGACACTGCTTTAACCTCCCTCTTCAGGTGCGCTCCAGAATGACAATTCACCGTCGCTGTGCCACGTTGCCATTTTTTACAAAGTCGTTCCGCCACCAATTAATTAGGAAGAGAGAATACCGGAGCGAAAAGCCATTCCTGAGCACGGGATTAATTGAAGTCGCCCGCTGACACGCGGCATTTCTCCGAATAACTTGGAATGTCACATTCTGATGAGTAAAATAATTGGATGTAAGGACTTGAGGTAAACAAACTAGGGAATGGATATCACAACATTACCATGGCAACTACATGACAAAAGCAAGACAGGTTGCCAGTACAGAGCATCGCGAAGCCGGTTTCCGCTCGGCGGCTTTTATGTCCGCTATCATCAAGCTAATTGCTGTATCTGTGAGCTAATGTTCCCATTCAGATGTCCTTATAATAGCCCTTCACTGTGCCAGCCCGGAAAACACCGATTTGCAAAGACATCATTGCAGACAGGAAGGATAGACTACTTCATGACCTTTGCTTTCCTGATTTCCTCCAAAGCTGTTTTGTAGAGACACTTTTCACATTCTCGCTAGTTTATTTTATTTGTCTACTAACAATGTTTGACTGCGCATATACAGTACACACATTGCAGGAGAATTGGCCTTTTCTCTTAATTGTTCTGAGACGACAAGTTATATTATACAATTTGTGTCTGTACAGTATGTTGACAATTTGTCTTAATGTTGTCATTTCATTTTCATGAAGGTGCTACATGATGCTGTAGAAGAACCATTTCCGGCTGTGTGTTTACTTAAAGAACCTTTAAGAATCTTAACCCTTGAAGTTCCTTAAAGAATCTGGTGCACAAAATGTTTTTTTATAGTGGAAAAGGGTTTTTTAGACTATAAAACGATAAAAAGAAATGGTCAACAACCATTGCGATAATGGTCTTTTGTTGTGCCTTTATTTGTAAGATGTAAATACAATTGAATGGGATTTTAAGACTTTTGTATAATTGGAGACGATAAAAGCAAATGTTCACAGTTGTCCCCTTGATAACCAAGTAAAGAGTTATATATATTATGATAAAACAATAACATCTAGACTTATAGGGTTTCAACCCATGGTTGTGTGAAATATGTCGTAAACAATGCTGGGTTAATGCATTGTGTGAAAAAAGGGGCGAACCCAACCGTTGGGTTGTACTTTAACCTGCTGGGTTGATCCAACCCAAAATCCTTGGTTGTTTTAACCCATGGTTGGGTCAAATATAAAAATGTTCTGGGTTAATTTAACCTAAACGCTAGTTTTAACTTACCCAGTGATGATTCATTTCAACCCATGGTTGGGTCAAATATCAACATTTTGTGAATTTAACCCAATAGTTAAGTTTGTCCAAATTATACCCAACCATGGGTTAAAACAACCCTGCATTTGTTAATGTTTAAAAAGCATTTAAAAATAAACCGACAATAAACTTTCCAAAGGTAATTCGACCCGCATAAAAAAGATACAAATCTTTCAATTTTGATAAAAATAAACCCCTATAGGTCCAATAGTCACCAAAGCGCCCTTATCCTAGTGATTGTGCATTCCCAAATCTTCTTTTGGAATCTGCTCCGGCCTAATAACCTTCAGGTTACGCCTCCGCCGTCTGCCGGCGCCGCTGGCTCCAGTTGTTCACAAACATATGGCGCACAGCTCGATTCAGAAGGAAAAACCCACTCATGAACAGGCAGTCTCTCTAATCACCAGTGCCTGGTTGGGGTTCTCAGCGGCTGGTAAACGGGCAGGTCTGCGAGTGTTTTGTCTGATCAGAGGAGCATGAAATTGGTCCAACTGAAACAAAGTGGAGATTAATTGGGCGTGGCTACACAATATTGTTCCGCCAAGTTTTAATATCCCCATTTAGGGGGCATTTAGCCTTTTGGATTGCGCTTGGTGCACGCATGTTGAAAAAGGAGAGATTTTGTTCAATGGCAAATGCTTGGTTATGTATTAAGCACTGATGGGCTTTTTTCTCTTGGTACAACCTTGCCTCTGGAGTTCATTACAGTAACCACTTTATTATTTCTCTATGGCATCAGAAGTGCCCTTCTGCAGTCTAAAGCGCTCGTCTCTCCATGCATTCTGACGTTGTTGAGGGCTTTCGGTTGCCATGGTAACGGGCCATGAAGTGATTTTTGTCTACGTTTCTTTCAGTCATATTTTTTGTTCAAGAATGTTTAGGTTTGCTAAAGAGCTGCGTTGCTGAAAGATCTGAGAATAGTTCATTTATATTTGCAGCCAACTCTCACCACAAAGTGATCAGCAAGTCAGGAAAGTCTCTCTGGAAAAGATGATTATATTCCAGAATACAAATGACAAAATTGGTGTACTGAGGCTTCTGTGTACTCAGACCTGATTCCTTCAAAATGAGAGACATTTGGCATTGGTTTTCAGTCTTATTTACAATCCGTGAGTTCAGTATTCCCATAGGATGAAGATGAGAATTCAAAGTAGATGTAGGTGATCTGGGAATTTATACAGCCCTGGGTTAGACCTTTACATTACATTTATATTTATGCACATGCTTTTATCCAAAGTGACTTACAGTGTATACGTTTTATCAGTGTGTTCCCTGGGAATCAAACCCATGCTTCTAATGCAATGCTGTACCATTTGAGCCACAGGAACATTCAAGAACAAACAAAATTACTTACCTGTGAGGTCAAGTTTATGGAAAAATATAACCACAGAGGAAATTGTACAGCAATGTGTCCCGTTTGATCTCTGTTTGAGTGTTGAGTTAAATGTGCATTTAAATGCGCTTTGGACGTTTCAGCAAGTGTAAGGCATATAAGTGATTTTGGTCACTTGGGATACGTTGGATGTTTTATTATTTTCTTGCTTACACAAAGCTTTTGAGCACTCCTGCAATGAAATGAGGAGCAATGTGCATTAGATGTGTAATGTATCTATCTATTTACTTGGGTAAATAAATAGCATTTTCCACTACAAGCTCTGTATAGTACTGTATAAACAGTACACAATGTCTAAACTTAGGACATACATTTGAATATAGTACAGACGTATTGAGAACAAATTAAGAGGCCATTCCAAATGTTCATTTTATCAGTTAGATGTATTTTGTTCATTCCAGTCCAGTGTCTGTTGAATCTCAACAAAACCAAACCTCAGGAGTGACATAAAGTCATGCAACAGCAATGTGAAATACTGACAGCATGACTGTGATAACAATCCATGTTATCACATAAAAATATTGAACTTTTCCTAAATACATGTACAAATATTTTTTATTATTATTTTATTGCTTAAAAGTGAATATAAACTTGTTTTCTTTGCATTATTTGAGGTCTGAAAAAATACAGAGCATGTTTTCTGTTATTTTCACCTGTTTCTCCAGTTTTCATTTTCTGGAAATAAATGCATTTTTATTTGAAAGTTGGTAGAAATATTGTTTGTAGTTCAAAAAATGAAAGAAAGCGTTTTACTCTCTTACTCAATGATGAATAAACTTTACATTTACATTTAATCCGCGGGTCACATGCGTTCCGAACCATAGAGTACGATCCGTACGGATCACGGATCATCCGTGATCCGTTTCACCACTATACCGCAGCGGAGAGGGAGAGGAAACGTGCGTTGTAGAGTTGTTTGTCCGTTTAGGGCTGCTGTATAAAACATGGCAAATTCAATGTATGTAGGGCCGCTCTGAATGTAGATATAAACAGCTTATTCTAAGGTATTACAAACATAACAGTTCATTATGTAAGGTCTTTATATACACGTTATAAAACTTTATACAGTTTTGTATATTATATTGCATTTCTGTCAATAGATCCTCCTAAAAACCCTGTATTGTTCCTTTCATATGCTAAATGACTAAATATAAAATTAAGTTAACTGCATTCAGAATATCCCATCATGCATCTTCTGTCACGGAGCGACTGGGTTAAACTCTGTAAAGCAGGTGGTCGTTCATTAAGTGACCTGCAGCCCTGTTGGATTTAGACCGCAGTGGTGACCTACTTAGTGGCAACTGGCTGTTTTCCAGCTCTCCTGTCAGATAGGATTATGATTCTCAGACTACTGCTAATTGGGACCAATAATGATGGTATTTTAGAAGGAAGGCAGAATGAAAAATGCTTGTTTAGGACAATCCGCCCGTATGGAAATAGCTGATAGATGTGAAGCTGAGATGTGACCTTAAAAGGGGTCATATCAAGGAAGACAGCATTGTATTTGCTCTTTTAAAACAAATGGGAAAACAAAGAACATTGTTGTACAACATACTTCTCAAGCGTACAAAATTTGGCCAATCATTAAAGAGGTTATGTATATAGGATACAGGTAATACAACAGGTAACAGGTAAACTTATACATATAAGAATAGGATAGCCTAAAATGAAAATGTTGTTTTTATTTTTCATGTCATTCTAAACCTGTATCGTTTCTGTGTCTCAGGATACGAATTTGGAACAGGATGCTGGTGATTACACGATGACAGAATATTCATTTTAGGATATTTCGGTTTACATTCATGTAGCGTTGGCAGTGTGCTGAAAAAAGATTAGCTCAGTCAGTTACAATAAAACACATAACTAGCATATGATCATTACAGAGGAAAATTGTAACAGATTTTTTTCCAAATTGCCGTCTCAGTTCATTTAGTGTAATACGCTTTGTGTGAAGGAGATTGTAATCGGGCTATATTGAAAAATTAAACTGCCATCTCAGGGGGGATCTTGGACCATTTCTGATACCGGAGAGGGAGAGAAAACATTATGGTTTGGATGTTGGTAATCTTAATCTCGCAGGTTTTATTGCAGTCTAGCAGGTGACCCGAGAAACACTGTAGTACAAGCCTGCGGAGACTTGGAGCATATTGAATGCATACATATTTAATTCTGCACAACATGACACTTGGATTAGCACTAATGAATTGTTTCAGCTGTTGTCGAGTACTACCTTGGTTCTCCGAGGGCTTGAAAGGAAACATATAACTCCTGTAAACCTGTTTAACTGAGCTGTCAGACACATCTCACTGTCCTTGTTCTTTTGAAGTGATTTGGCTCAGGAATAACGGAATTAGACCTGTGGTTTGTGTGCTGATATTTCATAAAGACTGATTAAGACCTTATTTCTCATCCATGAAGGTTCAATTAAATTCTTTCATTATGCCAAGAAGTTGAAAGGAAAACACATTTTTCTCTACTTTTAACATATACGCACGTTTGGCTCCTTGCTCACTGCTTGCTCTGTTAAAAACCGAATCAACAAGCTTTCATAATCAAAGCATTTTCTTATTTTGTGAATCGAAGACCCTCATTCACTCAGAATGATAGACACCAAGCGAATAAACAAACTCGCCGCCGAGAAAGTATCTGAATTAATTTGGTTTGTTTTATACACCCGTGGCTCTTTTCCCACACTGCAATGAGGCTTGGAAGAGACATTTAATTAAAGAAAAGATTAACTGTTTTATTTATTCCCAGCTCGGTGGCATCTGTGTGCGAATTGAATTTCATATTCATTCGCCACAAGAGAGTGAAGCTTAATATAGACTAATAAATGATCCTTTTCGCAGGCTTCTGTAAACCAGTATTTTATATGTAAACATGACATTGGAAAGACATTTTATCTCAATTGCTTTTGATAGATCCTTCTCGCAAATTCACATCCATATATGTACTTTTTTGTGAGGTCTTGAGAAATTTCACCAAACTACAGACATGGAAAAAATTAAAAGACCACGAAATCATTTTCTGTTTTTCTGAATGTACTAATCTGTATAATGTTCGTTTGTTTCATTCTGGGAACCAGTCACAACATTTCTCCCAAATTCCCAATGAAAACAACGTTTTTATTTGTATTTATTTGCAGAAAATTAAAACAGGACTAATTGGTCAAAATAACAAAACAAGGAAGCAAAGTTTGTGGATCTTGAGTACTGCAAAGAAAACCAAATCCATATTAATGTCTAAACAACAAAATATGAATGTTTTTACATGTATTTTAGGATCAGTTCAAAAATGTATATATGGTGAAATAAGCCTGATATTTTTCACAACATTCATGCATGTTTGCATTCTCTCAGTCTTTCACATGACTTTGTCATTCCTGGGGTTTGTTTTCATTTAAATTCAACAGATTCAGATTCAACTGGACTGAAATTGCCACAATACATAAAAAAGTCAAAACTGGGGTGTCTTGTATTTACTTCCCACAGCTGTATAAACCACAAATTCTTTGTAGGCGAAGACCTTTAGCAAAATAGAATAAAGCTATTCACACACACGCACACATGGTTTTTTGTTCTTTGTTCGGATATATTTGTGATCACTTCACCAGAACAACAAAAGTATAAAAAAAGTTTTGCCATTAACTGTAACGTCAACAAAGTGATTTTTCCCCATTTGAGCGGTGTGCATCATCATTAGTTTGCAAGCACCAGAGATTGTTTCATAGCTGAGAACACATCAAGAATTCTGTTGTATCTCTTGAAGGCTATAAATTGGACATTTTCTCTTTGCCCTGTGCCTGTAAGAACTAGATTCCAGAACAACGGTGCAACAATAATGTTTTGTATCATGTCACACAATTCCATGCACCTTTTAATGGTGTCATCTATAGAAATTTGCATGTAATTTAACTCGTGACTGACTCAAGTTTGACTAGATAATGGACTTTCTTTTGGGCAACGGCAGAATGACTTGATGTTAATTGCTTTCACTTTTGTCTGTGTATTGGGTGGAGGGGCAGAGGCGGCACATTCTCAGTCTTTCGGCACCTACGAGCTGACGGTCGAGAGAAAAATTGAGGGATTAAACAAAAACCTTTATCACTCGCTTCAAAGAGCAGATACATACTAGTGTTTCTCTCGTCATTTACAGAAATAACTTTCTTTAAAGGAGGCTTTTGATGTTCAAATGATTATTTCTAATCAGATAATCCTCCATTCAAAGTGCTGCAAGGTGTCCTTAATTTGACTTAGTTGCCAGAATTTCTGGATTTAAAGTGAATTTAATCAGAATATCAGTCTGGATGTTTCTTTCTGGATTTTACACATTTATTAGAGAACAAATACGTAAGGAAACTACAAAGTAAGATGTTATACTGTAGGTAAAAGGTTTTGTCTTCTTTCTCCTATTCCAATTTATAAAGCATTCACAACAAAAAGCCAGTTCACAGGTTGATTTACCAAAAAATGTAAATACTTATAAAAATTTGTCTGTACTTGCCTAATACTGCAACTCTGGCTCAACCAATGGCATGAGTTTAGGGCGGGGCTATGGCAAACGGGAAGAGTGTTTAGGCAAACCTGTTTTCCATTTGGTATAGCTAAAGGGACAGAAATGTCTTGGAATTAGATCATCACTCGTACACGATGTATAAAAGCGAAATGAAACAGGCCGACAAACGTTTTGCGATCCACATTGACAACACAGAGGACTTGCGTCATTTTCGCATGTGCAGATGTAAAGACACGGGTGCAATTTAGACGCCATTATCATGAAACAAAAAGCTGGAGTTATTCTGAGGTTTTGGGGTAGATTGACTCATTTTACATCTCTGCGGCACTGTCTGCTTTATCCAGCCACGTGATTGGTTCAGGCCAGGTACCTAATGCACGTTTAATGAAAGTTTCTTTCCTTTTGTGATGTGTAATTGCAATAAAATAAGAAATGTAAAAGTCATTTGTAATGAGTGTTAGGTAAGTTACTCTGAAAAAGTAATTAATTACTAGTTACTAATTACATATTCAGTAGAGTAACTAGATTACTGTACAAATTACTCTCTCCATAAAGTATTTAATTACTTATTTCTAATTACTTTCTATATCCTACATCAACCTTGATGAGTTAAGTGATTCAAGGATTGCCATGAAACGGCTCATATTCATTCAAATAAATCATATACAACTATATAAAGTATTCTTATTAACTGAGTAAAGTATTACAAATGTGAGAAAGATACATTAATGCATGCATTTTAAAGTTAGACTTTAATGTCAATTCCAGCATTGTATGCATTACACAGTATTTAGTTCAATTATATCTGAAGTAACTGTAATTAAATTACAGAAAAAATCAGAGTAATCCCTTACTTTACTTTTTTAAGGGGAAAGTAATTAAATTACAGTAACTAATTACTTAGTAACTAGTTACACCCAACACTGTTTGTAAGACTGGTAAATAATTTTTATTCGTTATGTTTATGTACTGAGTGAGTTTTCACAAGCTACTCTTTAAATCAAATACAAACCCCAAATATGAAGCGATCAAGAATGTCGATGTCTAGATGCATTCACATGACGGACAGACTGCACAGAAACGGTGCAACGTGCATGCATAAACATGACCTCTTTAATAGCGGCTTGTTTACCTTCCATCTGACAGGCGTCGAGAACGTGATGCGTATCTTTTCAGCCAGCTGTCAAACTATTTCTCTGCTGTCAAAATCATATTATAATCTCACCACGCGACGTGCGGAAACAATGCCTCCTTTTGCAAGGATGAGGAGGCGTCCAGACGCTCTAAATATAACACGGAAGCAGATACATCTAATAACCTTCCTGGGTTGTAAGAGCACTTGAAACAAATTGGTTCCTTCCCTTCCTGCGCATATCCAATTTTCTTCTTGTGAATAAAGAAGTTCATGATTTCCAGACTTGATGTTTTTAAGAAAAATATAAGTCTAATGTTGAAAGCCGGAGTTTCCGCCAGTGAAATCAAATAAATCCTGCGGATCTGAGCTCCAGCTGTGTCGTGGGTTTTCAAAACAAAAGGTTAAAGCAAATTGAAAAAAGAAAACTATTTTCAGAACGGTGTTATTTTCGTTGCCTGCGTACAGTCGGAAGGATTCTCAGAAGTGCTGACATCAAAATGGTTCTTCTAATGTCTCTGATCTTTTAACTAGACGATCCTGAGCTCAGACTTCATTTGGATCAGGTTCAGATGGCATACGAGCTCTGTCGTTCCAGTTTCTCCTCTGATCTCATTACAGAAAAAACAGAATAATCGTAAATTGTTCTTGGTTCTTGTAGTGTAAAATACCATCTGGTGTTTACTTGTACTTGGGGTTAGTGATTTGAACAAAAAACATAAATATTAACTTAATGCATGCAGCCTGTCACAAAAGTTTCATAAAAAAATCACAGATGACATCTTAATATCTCAATTATCTTAGACATCAAGGAAATTGAGAGCAAATGGAAACTTTGCTTAAGTCTCGTCTGTGTCTCAGATATTTCTTCTGAGATAAAGTGCCAGAAATCACAGAAATGTCTCCATTAGAGTCAATATTATACTGTACAATATTACATTAGTCAATATTATATATTATTGATCTCAATATGAACATTTCTCATCAAACCCAGACTGCACGTTCACCTCATTCGAAGCAATTTTAGGAGGAACATCTGAGCCTTAAAGTTGCGTTGTCTTACATTTCAAGGAGGATTTGAGGAGGACCTGTATGTACTGGCATACACAACACCATAGCAACCACCTATAGCAACACAACGACAACTACCCACAACATCCTAGCATCATGCCAGCAATTTTTGCACATGCCTGTATCAAAAGTAATTTCTTTTTTCAAAAGAATGTAATTTTGGTCTAAATGCTCATTTGCTATTAGCTGAATAAGTAAACTTCTTGCAATACTGCATGTTGGGAATGTGATTTCTGCGACCGAACCTATTCTCCGATCTCCAATCACATGTCACCTGAACAGAGACATTGAGAAACTGTCTCATCCGTACCATGAGTGATCTTAGTTGTCAAAGCCCGATTGAGCAGAGATTTGAGAGTTGATGGTTTTACAGAACGTGTGAAGCATGGCAGCTCATAAGGGTTTCAAATGCATCAGGACTGGGTGGGGAGGGACCAATGAATGATGGCTCATGAAATAAAGATGTTTTTACCCTTTGGCATGCTTCTCGGTAACACTGCCATCAATATTTAAATGTCATTAAGGATAAACTATTTTTTATGAATGTGTATGACATGATATATAAAGCAGCAGTGTACTGCAGCGTGATATGATATACTCCATCTAAACAACATATTTCTACTGATTGTTTCATAATAAATGCTTGCAGTTTTGTGAGAGACTACATAGAGTAATAAATTAGATATGAATCATATATTCACAAATTCAGACTTATTTTAATAACTTTTAATAACTAACTTTTGTTAAACTGATTTTTTTATTTGTAGCAGTAGTTTTGTTATTAGTTTTATTGTAGTTATACTAATATTTTAAACTAGCTTTTATATTTAGATTTATGTTAATTTTAGTTCAATTTTTTTGCCATTTTGTTATATTCTTTTGTCATTTTATTATTTATGTGTTTATTTTTTATGCTGCTATATAAAATTAATTCATTTTTATTTTAGTTTTTGTTTATTATTATAATTTTAGTGCCTTGAACATATTTCAGTTTATTTCTGAGGCAAAATGTACATTTTTTGTTTAGTTTTTCCAGTAATTTTTAGGCCAATATTTTATTTTATTTCAATAAACAAACGTTTTCAAAGTTTTAATTTTAGTAAATTAAAATAACCTTGATTTATACGGAATTGCTTTTATTTGTAGTTTATTAAATTAGAAATATTAGCAGCATTTTTTACAAGTGGTCTCAGACCTTTTTTAAAAACTGACATTATTTGTCCACTACTCTTATACACACTTTTTATATGCAGAAAGCAAGAACAACATTGAATGGTCTTACAAGGACCTTGTCTAGATTCATGAAAAATGTATTTTATTTTATATTTAAACTAACAAAATATTGCACTTCCTTCCACAGTCTCTGTATTTTCTCTTCACACTGAGACTTGGATGACTTGAGGAAAACCTGCTCAACTTAACTCGTCGTGTTACGCTGAAGTTACTGAGGAACAGCGGGCTTTAAAGCAGTCATAAATGAATTCAGCTTGGTGGTGGTCCGGCGTGTTTTCAAAGAGATATTGGACTGACGTCACGTTCGGGGTCCCTGCCGAGCATGTGCTGGAGAGAATGTGGTTAAACTGGAGATCTGAATGAGACAGCAAAACTCGCGGCTCCCCGCGGACATGTAAAGTGTTTTGTTTTGTAGTTTACTTTTGAAAGATTTACTTTTACTCCATATTTTTATAGACTCCATATTAGTGGAATGAAAACATCTTCCCATGGGCAGGTTAGGAGTTCATTATTGGAAGCAGATGCCCTGCTGAGAACGGTGGCAATAGTACATAATAAGAGCCCTGAGCATCCGGTCTGAATGGGCCACGTTGTCCCGCTTTTATTATTCCTCATGATGAATATGTATCTTGTTCATTATTTATCCAAATGTGAATCAGGAGCCACATGAGTGCACATGAAAAACTACTGTAAAGCCACATTTTTATAGCTTCTTGAAAAAAACTTTCAGCCTGACATCTGCCTGAAAACTTTAACATTGCCAATAATTTATTAAAATTGTTTCCTCTTTCATGTTGCTCACTGTAAGTTTTAATATTATGTCTACTTGTAAACAGTAGATTGGTGTACTTTGTTTACTCTTGGCTCTTAAAGGGACAGTTCACCTCCATGTCATTCCGAACCTGTATGACTTTCTTTTGCAGAACACAAAGATATTTTGAGAAATGTCTCAGTGGTTTTGTGTTTATATAATGAAAGTCAATTATTAATTACTTATTCATTTATTCTACAGGATTCCTTAAAAGGATAGTTCACCCAAAAATGTACATTCTGTCATGCACTTACTCACCCTCAAGTTGTTCCAAACCTGTATGAATTTCTTTGTTCTGTTAAACACAAAGAAAGATATTTGGAAGAATGTTATTCTGAGATTTCTGGGGCACCTTGACTAACATAGTAGAAAAAATATTGTATTTTTAAACACAAAATAATATATTTTTGAAAGCAGTTCTGGGGCACCTTTGACAACCATTTAATTTTTTTCCACTATGGTAGTCAATGGTGCCCCAGAAATTCAACAGAACAAAGAAATTCATACAGGTTTGGAAAAACTGGAGGTTGGGTAAATGATGACAGAATTGTCATTCTTGTGTGAACTACCCCCTTAAATTGTATTCCCTACAATTCATGTAGAAAGTCTGGAAAACGTGCACAAATTCCATATGGGATTACAGTTTCAGTTTTTGTTAGATGGTAAGGCACATTTTTAATCTGTTCTTCACGAAATTACTGTCGGTTGCCATCATTTTTCCATCTGATGTACGCATTCACAGAACTTAATTAATTACAATTAAACCCAAATGCTTGGAGTATTGGAGGCTTTTATTTAAAAGCATCAGAAAATTGCAGCATAATGAAGGCCGTTCGCTAACTGTCCTCAGTCCGATTTGTTAATTATCGTACGCTCTCCTCTGCTTCCATCTGCTTAAGAGCGTGTAAAAGAAGTTGCTTTGTTCTTTCCAAATGCAATTAGAACGCAGTCCCGCAGACAAGAAGCGTGCAGTGTATCACATCCCCCCCAGTCCATCGTGAGGGTGTGAGAGGACCAGTGACAATAATTTGAATTGTGTAATCCGCGAGCATGGGAACACTCCACCGTACCGCAGAGATGCTTTTCTGTTATGCAGGAATACCCCTGATGGTTTTGTTAACAGAAGAGCGGTAATGCATATTGTGAATTGTCGTGTCGTGCATGCATGTCAACAAAAACAATTGAAATAAACAGGATGTAAGAAATTCATTCATTTTTTTACTGCTCATGTCATTCCAAACCTGTATGACTTTCTTTCTTCCGCAGAACACAAAAGAAGATATTTTGTATATAACATTGGTATAACCGAACAACCGTCGATCCCAATGACTTCCATTGTATGGACACAAACCCCTGAGACATTTCTCAAAATATCTTCTTTTGCGAATCCATCCAGAACATGTTCCTATGAGGTACAGTAATATGCTTCAAACCGCTTAGCAACCGTATAGCAACACCCTGGCAACCACTTACATTTGGTAATGAGTTTTGCCTGGGCAGACACCTCTGACAAAATCTTTAAAAAAGTTAAATGTAGATTAGTTTAACTAACTCTTCTCATGAAAATGTTTTAAAAATAATATCTGACAGCTTGACCATGATAAACCGACTAATTAGGACACATGGAATTTTTTTTATGTGTTTTTAATCGTATGGTGATGACTCTGTAATGTGTGGGCTTAAAAGACTGAAGTTTAAATGAGATGGCATCGGGCTGAGGACGTCTTGATCACCTCATTGAAGTTCTCTGGTTTGTTGAACTTTACTGACAGGAAATGAAACCAAACGAAGCATGAATACATTTATTCGGACCTGAGGACTGTCGCTTACATACGTGCGCGCAAACACATGCTGCTGCATTACTGGCCCATCCGCAGTGATTATTTTAATGGTGTGATATAAAACGCTTCATAGTAAGCCATTCATTTCTGCTAAATGTTCAATACATAATCTGTTAGCAGTATGCTTGTGCATTTTCTCATAACTTATCGTATATTTTAGAAATGTCACTTAGTTTTTGAATATCGACAGAAGTGTATATTTTAAAAGTTGTTCCTGGTCATAATTTCTTGTTGTAAATCAGTAGTTTATAAGAAAAATCACAGATGAAAAGTATTAAATAGAGAGCAAATACTGAAAAACATTTTGCTTAAATCTCCTGCATCTCAGATATTTCTCCTGCGAAAAAGAGTCAGAAATCTCATCTCCGTTTGAGTTTTTGAAAAGATCTTAACAATGTCACGAACTGAGCTCAGATTTGTCAAGTCTGCAATCAAAAGTCCATATTATTGAAGATCTCTTTATGAACTCAAACATTTCTCATCAAATTGATCCAAATACGTATTATTTGACCTCTATTTAATCTACATTCATTTTACACCTCCATACTCTTCATTTATTTTGAAATGTATGTTCTCTTAAACTTTTTAATATGAAAAATAAGAAATAGTCAAATAATCACGTCATTATACTTTTTTTTTACTTTTCAATTTTCAGTTTACAATGAGCTCTGTATGTTTAACCACTTTTTTCTCATTTTGAGTTTCTCTTTAATCCACAATTAGAGGCAAAGACGGATGATGGAGAAAAACGGACATGCAGTGGCTGTGAGACCCGACTGGATTCAGAGGGCTCTTTTAAGTGGATTAAAACCGGTGAGACAATCAAAGCCTGAATTATCGTTGTTTTATCAAACCCTCCATTTCCCCTCCAAACCGGTATCTCCACAACAATAACAGTGATTCACTGTGCAAAGCAAAGTCTAAAATTAACTCTTTTGCAAGCTGTGCAGCAAACAGAAAGCATATGGATTGTTTCTCTCAGTGATGCATAATGCCACATGTTGTGGTAAACTGTATTTTGTCAGGCGGCGGGCACATATTTGTCTAAATTAGCAAAGCTTTCTCTTCATCGAGCCCGACGCATTCAGCGTCTTTTCACGTAACTGCTGACCTCCTATACCGGCACTTATGCTAATACACTCATTACTTTCACTGCTATCAAGCAGGTATGAGCGTGACAGTTTGAAGAAGAATCCACATTAAAGCCTGGCAGAGACTCAACGGGGGAAAGCAAGAGCTCTCATTGGCCGATACATCTCTATATGCTGAGGAAATTGAAAATTCTACGACCACCGGGAGAGAAGCTGGGTTATTTCCCAACGGAGCGGCCGCACACGACTGGGCCAGTACGCAAGAAACCGCGCGTCTCAACTCGAACCGGGACTTTTTACCATCTACAAAAGGTGTAATGGAAATTAATTTGACTATAAGACCTGGTGAGATAGGTAGAGGTGATGCTCATTTTAAGACCTACACATTAGTCGTGATAGATTCGGTCTTCCTGAAAATGTCAGGATTTTCCAGATGAGGACTAGAATTAGACTCTCATGTGGAGAAGCTTCTATATTTGATTTGGAGTGGAAGAAGGTTTTTGTCACATAGTCTGTATTGAGCTCTGTATTGAACGTCCAGGAATATCCAAAGATGCAACAAATGTTATCTAATTAAGTTTGGCACTTCATACATTTATTTTTTCTGTTAATATATTTCAAGATGACTATTTGAATCTGACATACAACACAAAGTAGAACAAAAGAAGCAAAAAATGGCAATTAAAATGACATCAAAATCATAGCGCAACGACGAACCCAGAGTTGGATATCATTGCTGTGAGGTTGTTTTCGTAGATTAAAAAGTCTTTGTATGTTTCTGTGAATCGGAGGAACATGCTAATAAATGAGAGTTGACACATTTTTTGAATGTCTTTGTAGTATTGAATTTTTGCATCTAAATTGTTGCAGTTGGCTAAGTTTAAGTTCTGTTAATTTCAAAAACACTTGTTGAAAAAAAACTGCCACAAATTATACATTTATGAAAACTTAACTGAGCCAATTGAAAGTTGAAATTGTGATATTGCCCACACAAGAGTGCATACATAGAATCGTCTTGGTTACGTATGTAACCTCAGTTCCCTGATGGAGGGAACGAGACGTTGTGTCGAACCGACAGAATGGGGTTTGATCTTGAGAACCTATCATCTCTGATTGTACTTTTAAAAGGCCAATGAACTTGGCGAATGGCTTGGCATGCCAGTCTCCGCCCCGTACATACGGGTATAAAAAGGAGGATGGCGTGCCCATTCATTCACCTTTGTGCTGAGGTACCTGAGAGGCATTCCCGGTCGCTGCAGCAGATGGCGAAGCGTTGTGGCTTGAAGGCCATATGTAACCAAGAAGTTCCCTTTCTGTCGGTCTCTCGACGTTGTGTCGAACCGACAGAATGGGGTTCTTATACGAAACGCCATGGCGCTGTGCCACGTCACGAGTTCCAGTGGGACGACACTGACCGGCCTGGGCGAGTCACAAGTGAGCGCAACCGCGAATCGTAACCTTCCAGGGGTGTAGTAAGACATCAATACGTGAATCTGATGAGAGGCTCTTACTAACGGCCGTACAGTCGGTGGCCTTTGCTACTCTAGAGCCGCCCGACACCGTAAGGAACACTGGGAAGCGCTACCCCCTCACCTGAGGGAAGAACGCTATGGAGACCACATCTGCCGTAGGGAAAATAAACGTGGAACACCTACATGGTCTCACCAGTGGGGAGATCTCATGGGAGTAGTAGTGCGGGGCCCCAACTAGGGGTGCACAAGCGGTGGAGTCCACCGAGGGGAGGTCACAGGTTCACCGACAGGGGAACCAAGAGTGAGGAAACGTCAGATGGGACTACCCAAGGAGGGGAGACACTACATGTGGAGCACTAGCTCAAGTATAAGGGATTGCCTCGTGAGGGAAACTCACCTATACTGGGCCGCTCCGCCCGGCTCCTAAGTTCAAAGTGCTTAGTGGTGGATGGAATGCTTATACTTCGTCCAGTGGAGGAAGTAGGGAAGCTGGAACAGCGCACTGAGTCACCTGATGAAGGGGAGAAGGTGCTTCGCAGGTGTACGCCCAGCCGGCCGTCAGTCTTACCTGGTGTGTAAGACGCGGGCAGACACCGGCTCTACACAAAGGTTGTAGAACCTCGGGCAACCCGAGGCTCGCAGTGGCTCGGGAAAGCATGCCTGTCATCTCCGCGTAAGATTCATCACGGCCGTAACCAGGAGCTCCAGGGAATCCTCAGCGTCTGATGCCAGGAAGTCACCATCCGATGCCGTGACTGACACCTCGTCCTCTGACACCTACTGCTCTTGCGTAGATCCGCTATGGGACGGTCTACTGCTGCCCATCGGTGACAGGCGAGTGTGACGGGGAATGGACAGTCTGCAGCACTTTCTGCGGCGGATTAACGTCCATGGGAGTCCCCATATCGCCACTGCCGCTCGCCGCTCGCTGCTGCGGACGGCTTGGCAGCCGCCGCGGAACAGGAAGCAGACGATGTTGTGGCTGGGTCCAAAAAGAACACAGCCAACCGTGACCGCAATGCCTTGATCGGCATATGCTCGCAGTGCGGGCATGCCGTATCCACGAACGCTACCTCAGTATGTTGGAGACCCAGACATGTGATGCAGCTATCGTGCCTGTCAGGCTCGAGGACGAGCCAGCCACATCCGAGATTACAGCTGCGAGACATGCCTGGCGGCAAGTGCACACTGTGAGAAATTTGCTCTTTTTAAGGAAATTTGCTCTAGTAGACACCCTAGGCTCGCTACCGAAACGCCCAGGGGAAATCGCACACACCAGGACGAATACACTGCTCCGCGTCGTAGAATCCAGTAGTTCCAGAAATAATGCGCTCAGCATGTATGCTCAGCAGGTCCGAAGAACAAAAGGTGAATGAATGGGCACGCCATATTCCTTTTTATACCCATATGTACGGGGCGGAGACTGGCATGCCATGCCATTCGCCAAGTTCATTGGCCCTTTAAAAGTACAGAGATGATAGGTTCTCAAGATCAAACCCCATTCTGTCGGTTCGACACAACGTCGAGAGACCAACAGAAAGGGAACTCAAATATTTGTGTAAGTTTCATTCAGTCTTGAAAGGTGTATGTGAGCAAGAAATAAAAAAATCTGAACACAGTTTTTGACATTGCTGAAATCTCATTTAAACTCTAAAGGAAAGGAGTTAAATTATTTTCTCAAAGTAAACTTCAGAGAAAGATGCTCAAGTCTTATGTGTTCTCTCTTGGTTGTCTACGATAAACAAGTAAAATATTAAGATCTGAACGTTCCATTTCCTTTGAGAATCTTTTGTGTTTACCTCAATGGTTCGAAAACAGAAGAAAACCTTTCAAGCGCATCTCCTTGAACAAAATCATCTTCAAGAATGTCTTTCCTTTTAAAAAGAGTCTACTCCTTTTGATCTGTGGTGCTCTGAACCGGTTTTTATGATTCTATTTTTGTGATATATTATTAGGCATGCAGGAAAAGACAGAAGTCAGCCACAAGTTTGACTGAAAGAAATGAAGGACGTTAAACCTCCTGCTCGTTTCGCCAGCTGTTCAAGAAGACTAAACTGATCGCACCACCCACCCACTCATCCATCTATCTCCATGGTGATAAGACCCATCGGCCCCAGGTGGGGTTGCTGATGTACGGTGTCGTGGCAGAAGATCATTCAGATGTTACCCTCTGGTATTCACAGTCTCCATTTTATTCTCTTTCTGTATCTCATGATGTCATGAAATTGAATTCAAGTCAACGAAATCTTTTCCTGGTCTTCCTGCGCATGATTCAACTGTGCACATTTTAGCAAAATAACAAAAATGACTTTTGTAATCTAATGATAAAAACAAAACTGCCATGACATGAATGATCATTCGCAGCATATCCCCAGTTCTGTGCGTGTTGACTGAGCCAAGCCCCTGCTTTCATCCTGCAGGGCATTCTGGGAACCCGATGTGTGTTTAGTATGGGCAAAAATGAGCTCGTAAAATGTGCAGTCGTTGTCTAATAGCTTCACTCCCAGACAAACAACCAGAGACAAACAGCAGACATCACACGTGCTGATGAACGACTCACAACAGTCTTATTTCCTGTGGGCCATTCGTGATTACAGACTGAACATCAAAACAGTTGTCGGATAAAAATCACATGACTTATACAATCACACTGTATCTTCATCTGCAGATCAGAAAAAGGTAACACGTCTGGAAATGTGATGTTTAATGACCTGTTACGAAAACCTGAATGGATGCTCACGGTAAACTTGATTTCAAATTAATTTATATTGTTCAGGATTGTCATTCTTGAAGGCAATTTAAGAAATAAGGCAGAGGAACATTTTATGGCTTAGATGTTGCTCTTTCATAGCTCGGGAGATTTGATGGTTTTGTTTAAGTATCAACTGAAGTCTCAGATATTTCTCCTACAATTGTTAAGGAGAATTAAAAATAGAAACACAATGAGACACAATTGTTAAAATTCATATAGAGGTGTACAATAAATGTAGATTTTATAGGTAAAATAGTCTGGATTTGGGTCAATTTGATGAGAAATGTTTGAGTTCATATTGAGATCTTCAATAATATTGACTTTTGATTGCAGACTTGGCAAATCTGAACTCAGTTTGTGACATTTGTTGAGATGTTCTGATGGAGACGTTTGTGAGATTTCTGATGGGACTTAAAGTCACCGTGCAATTAAAAATGATAATACAAAATTTCTTACACAGCGTTGCAGTGATTATAATAAATGATTTATCCATGCACATCATTATTTTTGTAAAATTCATTTGCAGTTGTGATCTTTCATCAAAAACAAAAAGCTCCACTCCCCCTCTAAACAACCACTTTTCTCTTCAAGACGTAGTGCCTGAAAAAGAGGTAGGACTATACTGACTGTCCAATGGGTACCGGTGGTGTATCACACCAACTAACAATGACCCAATCAATTCGGGTGGGGCGACATGAAGTTCCGCCATACTTTTTTTCAAATTTCGGATGTACAGTATGTCACGAAACGTTGACATTCTCTAAACTGAAGATTCAATTGTCACAACTGTTTGCTGGAACATCAAAACTCTATTGCATGTCTGCAAAATGTAGTAAGTGATTCAAAACATTTAGTTCTTGCTTCAAAAAATGTTTTGTCAGACAATTGGCCAGTGTTTTTATCATCGTGTGAGCCGTGTTAATCAAAATGTTTAAATTCTTTTTCACAATGGGAGTCATGTGAAAATTATTGTTATATACAAATTTCATTTATGCTCTACTTTATGACACTGACTTTTTACTGTAATATACAAAAATGTTACAAAGCTTCGGTAGGCAAAGATTTACTGGGAATAATTAGTACTGTAGTACCTACAAAAAGATGTATAACGTTGTTTTTTGTGTAAATGTGTACATGTAAAGTACATGTAAACTGAAAATTTTGCCATTTTTATTTTTACTGTAAATGTTTTACACGTTACAGTAAACGACATGTTACACAAAATGACATCCAGGAAAATCTCCTTGAGTGGCGTAACCATCCCCTAACTGTACATGTAATGTCTTCACAAGCAGCATTCATGGCATCTAACAGAGACATCTGATTTTGTGACCGATGGTCGTATACTTTCCACCTCCATGCTGAAAAAATCCTTACAGTAAAAAACTCTAGTGATAGTGTTGTTTTTAGTGTTTTACAGCAATTGGCGGACAATTTGCCAATTTAGCGGACATTACAAACTTCCCATGTCATAGATCACAGACTATATATATGCATGCCTTATAGATTTTGATAACTGAATGGATCATTTTGCACGTGATGGTTCACACAATGAAAGAATGTTCAGAAGTTTTGAAGAGATTGACTGTGAGTTTCTCTGAGAATCAGCTAATCAGTTTTGATCAACAAGCTATATGCTTTTAGTTATTGTGCATATTGTTGAGAATTGTACATAACCTTTTGCACACATGTGCCAAAACACATGCAATTTGCCTAAATCAGTAAAAAACTCAAGTCTGATGTGAACAAGACACTAACTGTTCAGAGACTCAAACTTATTGTTTTAGAAAAAAAAGTATTGTTCGAGAAATGAACCAAAAGTTTCCATTTGCTCTCGATTTAAGAAGACATAATTGAGATATTAAAGACATGTCATGTGTGATTTTTCTTTCCTACATGAGGAGAAGTATCCCATTCCTTACTAACATTATTATCAAAAATGTAATGCCTGTTTTATAATAAATATATATTTGTAAAGCAACATTTTGTCATTTTACTGCTATTTTCACTGAAAATGGGAATTATTTCACACTCGAGTGCAAACTTATGTGTGTTCCTACTTTTTTGCCTCTTTTCTATTAAAGAAGAGAATTCAATTTAAATAGCACTTTGAAACTGCCTCATTTCAGCTGTTTGTGCCTGTTGACTGCCAAACAGATGGACAGATTGCCTCACGTCTTAATGCTGTGACTAAATACATAATCACAAACTTATTTCAGAACTTAATAAAACGTATCTGATCGTTCTGCTTCGTGTGCTACTAAAATCATTTAGTGAACCCTGAGATGTGTCCTAATGATATTGGTCACTGTATCAACATCCAGTTGATGTTTTTCCTTTACAATCTATAGCATTCTTAATGTATTCTGAAAGGGCAAAAAATAGATTTTAAAAAGTTTGTTTTGTATCATTTTTTCCTATTCAATAACTTTGGTAAAAGGGTTGAATTGTTGCGTTTGAGTTGCATTTGAATGCAGTCTGATAGTTCTCACAGTCTTCAGGCTATTGAGCATCAGGGATGTTTATATGAGTTAAAAGGGGATTTTGGGGGTGGGAACGTAGTCAAACTCATTTAATGGAGAGAAAATGGACTGAAGGAAATGGATTTAGAATACAGGAATCCATTGACAAATTTATTTTAAATGGAAGATGGTAACGCACATTTCCGGATCGATCATCAACCTATAAAATTTCTGTTTACATCATAAAAATGCCTAAACAAATGGGAAGTTATTGATTTTCTGGCTCATTTTCTATTGTGTCCTGCTTCAGACGGACGGATGTACCCCATAAACATGAAAGTATGTATTTAAGTAGGAAGTAAATGTAAAGTCTGAAGCTGCTGTTTGTGTGGCTGAAAATCTCATTTCCTGATCTCTCACTCCAGCTGTTCACCTGATACGACCAGATAAGCTGCTTTATTTGCTATGAATGTAATATATATATAGCCGTTCAATTCAAGAAAACATAAATTCACCCATTGTATCAGGCATTTTCCTGTCGAAAAACATTAGGGGCACACATCGTGTTTTACTGAGAACTATCATTTCATTTCACAAATGCAACTCAAATGCAACAATTCAACCCTGTTACTCAAGTTATTATAAAAAACAATGACACAAAAAATATCTAAAATGTTGCTCCCAAATAAGATCTTACTGAGAAAAGGCTGTGATAACATTTTATCTGATTTTTTTTTTTTTGCAACCTTTTTGTTCATTTACAAATCAGGGATAAAAATATTGAGGTACCAATTTTTGATAATAGGGTTGCAAAACTTCATCCCCCAGTGCGCACCAAGCAGGATTTAGTCCTCGCCGGCACCCTCATCACGCGACAAGCCGCACCTTATCTTCCCCACACCTGTCCACCACACGACAGGAGCCAAAGCTCTGCACCTTGAACAATTACACCCTGTTGTCAAAAGCCGAATCCCAGAGCCAACAAGATCAGCTTATTCCCCCCTCCTCCCTAATTAATTTCATTCTACCAGTCAGAAATCCTTCCATCTGGAGAGATTTGGGATCAGGTGCGTGCGTGCTAGGAGACCAGCGTCCAGTGTCGGCGGTTCACGCCCGCTGCTGTTTCAGAGAGAGATTTTCCACCCTGCGGGGGAACGTGAGCATGTCAGCGTGTGATAGAAAAATTGCATATAGCGCATATCTAATTGGCTAGATTAACTTTTTGGCGGTTTGTAAATAATATACAGTAAACTGACATTTTAGGTGACTGCCAATGAGTATACAGTAAAACTTAAAAGGTTGCTATGAGATTTCATGGATTAATTACTGAAAAGAAAAGAGACAAAAGCTTAAATCTGACATTTGCTTCTCTGGTCTTGGAGCCTCTGCAATAAAACCGCTTCTCATTCAAAAGCCTCATGTCAACAGTGAATGACAGATTATTCATCTATACGTTTACAACGGTCCCTTTCTCACTTCACTCTATATTCATAACCATCACAGTTGCACGAAAGTTTATTAATAACAGAAATTATTAATATTATTAATAACAATACATATGTTTACCCTCTATATTATTATTAATATTAATGATAATCATTAACATGTGTACCCTATTTATATGAATATTATTAATAATATTCTTTATTTTACTTTATATTCATATTCATAATAATTATTAATAAATGTACCTTATTTACATTGATATAATTAATAATAATAATTCATTGAACCCTATTTATATTTATACTATCAATAATGATTAATCATTTTACCCTATTTATAGAAATATTCTTTTTTATTGGCTTGGGACCACTTTGCCATGAGAACCTGCTCATGGATGACAGTTTTTGTTGCATTTAATAAAAATAACAAACATGAACCTTGCAAACACACCACAGACAAGTCAGACTTCAATTCTATTACAATCCCAACAGGGTTAGTTTTAAAACAGTGTGTGAGCAGAGACAAATTATTTACAGTAAACATGCTTATAATTAAACAAATAATATTTTGTTGGCAACGACTTTGACATTAAATAGGCTTTGGTTTTCAAAACCGTTCTGTATTTTACACATTCTGTTTGATTTGACGTATTATTAGGTTACACTAGGATTGCATTATGTCGGTTCTGTTTGACATATCTTGGAGCTATTATTGTGTTTCGTCAAGTGCACTGACATTAAGATTTTTAAAATGAAACCCACCAACTTCAGCAGCCTTTTAGCAAACAGCGAAAATGACAAATGCAGTACACAAACCCATAAAGTCTCCGACTTACAGATGCTGCAAAACAACCACATAATATTCACATGTGTTTACATCAAACAGATCAACGTGACTTATAAACCAGCATTTCCAGTGCAGTCTTGAAAACAAGACACTAGAAATAGCTCCGCTCCCTCCAAGAACAACTGAAATGATTTGTTGCTTCCTATGTTGAGAGACAACCTGATGTTGTTTCCTCAAAACAAACAGAATCCTCTTTAAAATAATAATATAAAAACGGGGGCATTGAATGATAACAGAAATTCGTCTGATAGTTGGCTTATGGGGTGTGTATTCAGAGATCGTCATTTCATTCTCGCTGAAATTGCTCGGAACAAATCACTATCATATAGAGAACCCTCCTGACTACCAAGTGAAATGTGATGAATTTAGTACATAGGAGACTGAAATTGCTTGGTGCCGGTAACTCAGGGTGTGAACGAACAATCTTAAGTCACACTTGCATGTCAATCATTTTTGCGCTCTTCAATGGAGTAATACTTGGCCCGTGTCAACATCAATACCTAGCGATGCACATAATACAATACATGTTCTGAATGTTACGCTACAAACCAAGAATCAACCGACGTGAGGTGCCTGAGGATCTCTGAATGTGCCGTATCGAACACCCATTCTTAAATATATTACAAGATGGTTAATTCATAAGATCTCATTGGTGCATTTTAGGTCTGCTTTCATGCCAGTGATGTTAAGAGTGGCGCTTTTTTTGTATTATTCACATCATGCAAATTTACACCAATTAGCCACTTTGTGAAATACTTTTAAAATTCTTGCATATTACGTAGCATTTTATAACGTTGTTTAATGTTTTGTGCGGAATGAGTCAATGGGATGTTAAAAATCAAAGGTTAGAGGTTTATACGTCACCCTGGAAACGGAGATGACCGCACTGCATTATGGGATGCAGTGCAGTGTGCTCTGGCTGTGCACTACACATTTTGATAAATGCAGTAGGTCATCCAAGGACTCTGTTTAGACAGAATATTGGCACACTGCAGTGCTTTTCCAAAAAAGACATTTCATCGGGAGTCCACCCTGCGTGTACCCAAAGAAAAAATACTGCCAATGATTATCCCCAAAGCTTTAAAATCATCCGTTTGAGCTACAACGGCATCTTATGTATGCAGTGAGCTATTATGTCCTCTCACTGTGTGTGCTTATGCGTGTGTGTGAGGAATGAAGACAATTTTCGTGCAAGAGCATTTTAATGTACGAAACGCCTTTAATCATCTTTATGAAATGAAAAGGTCATTATTTGTTTGTCTCGCAGCGGCAGACGAATACAAACAGCAAACACCCCCCAAAAAAGTATAGAGTATGGTGAAGACTAATTCATTTGCACAGTAGCATGGTGACAATTTAAATCCCAAAAAGGTTTAGTCCAGATTTAAGAACATTCGCCTTCCAACTATAATCAGTATTGCCCCATAAAGAAAAAAGCAAGGAAAGGAATCCCAGAATGCCATTACCACATGTAATGCTATTAAATTCTCATAAGGCTGAAGCAGTGTTATAAGTATTAAACAAGTTTTATGAGTCTGGTCCACTGTGATTATAAAACTCGGATTTTATCCACGGAGACGCCCGAGCGCCGTCTCTACCCAGATCCAAATCATTCATGAAACCTTTCAAAATAACACACACCGCAAAAAAAAAACCTCACGTGAAATGGGATTTGACACTTTGAGATGTGAACGTTATTTGACAGCCTCTTTGCTACCTGAGAAACACTACAGGGTACCGGTCAGTCGATTCTGACTTGAATCAAACCATCAAAATGCTCTTTCATCTGACTGTTGAGGCTGGCGTGGACGTTCTCCCCTCAGTTCCACTCATGCGTGTAGCGGATCAACGTGGTGCCCGTGTCGCGCAGGGGAGATGACGGCAGGCGCTGTAGGTTTACCGCGCGACCCCGGGCATCAGTCAGCCTAATGAAGAGCGAGAAACAGCCGGCGGTGCTGTGAGTTAATTAATAACGCGGCCTGTCTGTTCTGGTTTGAAATGCACAACGCTGGGTTGCCTTACAGGCCCGGGATTAACTATGGATAGCGCTGCTTTTGATCAGGTTCTTCTGTGTTTAATAATGCATGTCTTAGCCGTATGCCCTAAGTGCTGCATTAGATTCTGACACTCAAGGTAAGCTCACCTTCTAGGTTTCTACTTCTACTGGCATGCACTCTTCCAAAGATGAGAAGTTTGACTGTTTAAACGGGGTCATCTCAGATACATCTTTTATTGTTTTTATTGTTATTTTTTTCTTGAGGCCTAGTTAGACAGACAAGGTTTAAGCTTAGCCCCAGAGTACATTGCCTGTCTTTTCTGAAAACAACTTGTATCTTAAAAGATATCAGTGCCATTGTTTTGTCTCAAGATGCAGAGCAGTAAAGTTTTTCCTAAGGCGTTTTTATGAAATGTCCTAATTTAACTGAAGCCTACTCTTGGCTTAAAGGTCCAGTGTATGAAATTTTGCGACAGCTAGTGGTGAGGTTGCGAATTGCAATCGCTTCTTTGCCGAATGAGATAACGTGTTTACGAAATGCGTTCTGTAGAGCAGTTTGTCCGTTTAGGGCTACTGTAGAAACAACATGGTGAATTCCATGTAAGGGAATGTAGATAGAAACAGCTCATTCTAAGGTAATAAAAAGCATAACGCTTCATTATGTAAGGTCTTTATACACCTCTGAAGACATAGTTATGTATATATTATATTGCATTTCTGACAATAGATCCTCCAAAAAATGACACATTGGTCCTTTAATCTAAGCAATGTCTGTAAAACAAGACCATAATCTTAGAATTTTATTTACCAAGTTATTTGATACATACACACTCTTTGTATGTGAAATGAGAAACTTTAAATGAAGTTTGGACTGGCACAGTCGTATATGAGACATCAAACCTAGAAAGCTTATATTAGGTTTTGATTGGCTGCAATTGTGTCACATGGTGCTGTCACAATATACGACTTTCAAAAGAATTTGTTATGTAATATAAACAAATATCTGTTAATATTTTATAAAAATAAATAAATAATCAGTCAAATTAGTCATCTTTAAGTTAATATCTTTTTTCCTTTTGGCCCACTTCACACTTATTTCCAATTCTAATAGAGAGAGAGCAGAGATAAATAATATAAAACTCAACAGTTTACAGTAAACATGCTTACAATTTAAACTTAATATGTTGGCAACTCTGATAAATAAGCTTTAAATAAGCTTTGGTTTGGGTTACCATTATAATATGAGTAAAATTAATCTATAATTTTGTTAATTTGGGTTTTCTTCATTTTCTCAATGAATCAATATACAATGAGGTGGGGAGAGTGTGGTACTACTCTGACTCTTAAGGAAAAATTTTAAACGAGTGCTGATTTATTCACAATATGTGTCATATTAACACAATATCAATCATCATGGTTATTAATATCACTGTTATTATCAATACCGGTATATTGTGACACCTGTAGCATCATGTCACGCTACATTTTTTAACTTTTATTTACATTTACAAAATACCTTTAATCACTTTATCCTATTGCATTGCGTCTGGTTTGGTGCATTGAACCAAATCAGAGCTTCCGTACTCCCACGTAGGTCCAGGAGGAATTTTTAGCAATTTGTATTTTGTAAATTGGTTTGTATAAAAAGCGTCCACTAAATGACAAAGTGTGAATTGTTCTCTGTATCGTGAAGGATGCTTGTATGCGTCTGCATAGCTCCGATCATAAGTGCTATACCGCAGACCAGACACTATTATACTCAAGTGTACTGAGAACATAAACAATCCATATTCAACACCACACCTCAACACAAACCCATCAAAAGCTTCAGTCTGGCTGAGGGACGGGAGAGACTCCTCACTAAATCATCTCGCCAAAACCACATACCTATAGGACAAGAAAATCCAGAGATCGATACATTTCAAAAATGTAATGCATTTCAAATGATATCGCTTCTCGAAACGGTAAAGACAATCATTTCTTTCCTTTAAAGTACCACATTAGTATTGTGTCAGCATTAATGTGTGTGCGAAATTTAATTCTAAAATTTTCTAAGTGTATTAATCATATCTCTGGTAGGATGTTACAAAACAAAACAATTACCATCTCAAAAGATGCTAAGAGGTAACAAATCTGAATTATTTTGAGATAAAATCGAGTAATGATGCTGCTTAGCTTCGAGTCCCAAAGAAAGTCCAAAGTTGTGGAGTCAGCAAAAGGCTGTTCGCCTCGGCCAATGTTGGATTCCAGGGAGAATGTGACCTTAAATGAGCTGCCAACCAATGAGTTTTCAATTTGCCACTTAAGCTTTGCTCTGAAATTGTTATTTTAGGGTTAGTGCACTCTTAAAGATCTTTAAGAGTTTAATTGCACTTTTGTTTTGCTGTGTCAAACTTGCTGTGAGTACACCAGAGTTAGGCAACACTCAGAATTGATTCTCTTGTTCAGGAGATAAAATTTGAATTACATTGGCCACACCCCCACAGGGTGCTGAATTAAACTTTGAATTGAAATGACAGGAAGGGAATAGTAACAGAATAGTGATTCAAAGGCATTAAATATAGTCTCATAGATTTTGTCCCATCTCAATGTGATTTATGAGTCTAACACATAAAAACAAAACTGAAATAATGATTAATTTAGAGTAATTATGCATACATATTTAGCCAGACAATGCACTTGTCTCAGTCAATTAGATATAGTTAAATATAGTAAAAACAGGCCTTACAGAAAAAGCACACGTTTTTCACATGTGATCCAATTGTTTTGCGTGAGAATTTTTGTATTTCACATGTGATATCATGGGCTTCACATGGGAATTTACACAGGATTCACACAAAAATTTCCAAAAACACACATTTACCATGTGCAAATTTTTTTTCACACATTAAATTTCACGTTTGAAATCACCTGTGCATGTGGTAACCCTGCTAGCAGTCTATTTGATGCCTGCATTTAAATCTGCGCGACAGTATTTTACAGTTTTTTGTTATTGTGTGCTCATCGGCAATATGTCTCTGAGATGTCTCCTGTCAGATCTCATAGATCTCAAGATGTACAGTATATGATTTAGAATGTATGTAAAACTGCCTTTTCAAAGACGCTTATCAGATGTTTTTACACAGCAGATGTTTTCCAGATCTCAAAATTTACAGACGTACCTGTGCTTCATGTGCTTTTTCTGTAAGGAAGCCATAAAACAGATTTTAATTTAAGCCAAACAGCTCCACAAAATGTCCACCACATTGTGTTGGAAGGCTAATACAGACATTAATGATATGAATCTGAATTCACTATCGCACAGCACAATCCTAGTGTTTTCGTGCCCTTGAAATGTAACTTTTGCCTCTATATCGCCATTTCTGTTCAAAACATATAACCGCAGGCTATTTAACATACTTGACATGGGTCAAGTGAAACAACAGACACATTTCTCGAGAAATCGCGCCAAACAGCTCAAGGTATATCATTATTATAATCTTACTGTAGCAAACTGGGGTAAGATATGGACAGTTTTGAACACAGATTTTTGTCAATTTTTACCCAAAATGTTAGAGATTACAGCTATATTGATATTATTTCCAAATTTACCCTTGCTTGCGAAATGCTTGTATATCTGCTACTTCACTATTGATGTCTTCACAGTTTGCATCACATTACTATGACATAAAGTACACTATAGCCTAAAGTGTCCTGGTGCAATTATATTATTGACTTTCCACAATCAAACACCAACAGAGAACAGAGAACTAAAGCCAGAGAGAACTTCAATATAAACACAACTAAGGACATCACCTGGGCATCCGGTTACTTCAAAACATTCACTGAGAGTAAATTATATCTGTATGAAGTTCATTTTATCCACCCTGCTGTTTTCACAGAAGCAGAGATCTAATGGGCAATACACATCATTTTGAAAGATATTACTGTAGCTGTGAAGGAGCTGTGGCCAGAACTGTTGTCCCTGCAGGATGCGCTTTAAATAATCGCAGGGCTGATTAATGGCCTTTCTTACTGTATCAGGGTTTCTACCTCTTTGTTTGCCCTTAGAGTGCATTTGTTTAGTGCTTCTGCTTACAGTTTCACGGCTTGACTTTCCCGGTTGGCTCTTAACGTCCTCTAAATGAAGAATTTATCATGGGTGAGGGCTGTTAGAGAAGTCGCATCGGTAAACATACAGAGAGATTTTTACATGCAACCATCAAGCATCCTAAGACATTCTCAGTCAACTAGCCTCAAAAAGAGAAAGCTGGTTGACCAAAAATTTTGCTGTGGCTGTTTGCCCTCACCAAGTAGCAGGATTTTTTATGAGTTCCAATGGTTTGCAGGTCTTCCGCAAGAAAAATCATAAACAACATTACTTTAAAAGGGTCATATGACACGGCTAAAAATATTATTGTTTGTTTAAGATGTAATGCAATGTGTTTACAAGACGTACATGTGTAGGTTCAAAAACGCTGTATTTTCCACATACCGTGCATGCTTGTATCTCCTCTTTGCCCCGCCTCTCTGAAACGCGCAGATTTTTTACAAAGCTCATCGCTCTGAAAAGCGAGGTGTGCTATGATTGGTCAGTAAACCAGTGCGTAGTGATTGGTCGAATACTGCAAGCGTGTGACGGAAATGTAACGCCTCTTACCATATTTGGAACATCAGGTTCCAAAGTAATTGTACCGACAGGTACGCCCACCTTACTTACGTATACATTTGGGCGGTCTTAGTCAAATCATACCACGAACTGACGTAGATTTGTGGGGGTGTGGCTACACGAGGCGTTTCAGGCAGGTCTGGGTGAGCATTCGCTTTTAGATCGAATGCATCTTTTGTTCCGACACTTTAATTTTTGCAATTTATGTGTCTAATACATGCATGAGCAACTTATAACACACCAAAGACACAGAAAAACACGAATTCGCACCATATGACCCCTTTAAAATCTCTGTAGCTGTATAGACCACTTTTGAAAACTGAAGCAACGCCAATCTAACACTGGTCCAGAAAAACTTCCTGTTTCAGTTTTTAACAAAACACAAACGTTTGAACAAAATACCACCAACAGAACATTTATAACTGAATAAAAATGTTAAATGAATATGTAAGATTTAAAAATAAAATAAAGAAAGAAACTGCCAGTGCTTCTGAACCAGTGTTTACATCTTGCGAATACCCAGTAATGCTATGTGTCTCATCTAGTTATTTAGAAAAGATCTAACTGATACTTAGATGAAACAAATATCTTGAAAAGCCGAATCATTTGTATTCAATGTAAGCCTTGAACAATGCAAACAGACAAGCTACTGATTGATTGATTGATTTGATCATAATAAATTCATAAGGTTTACCATCTGGACCCACGCAAGCATTATTATAGTTTAATGTTCCGGGCCAAAAAAGTCATTTTAGCGAAAAATGTTTTTGTGCTTCAAGAACTCTACATTACTTCCATTTCTCTAAACCAATACATTAGATCTACTAACGTTTGTTTTAATATACTGACATGGTTTGCATTTCAAACAGCATGCAGGAGAACACATGTCTACATTTCAATCAGTCATCAATCTTTTCTGTCATATCAGTAGATATCGAAAAAATATTCTTTGACTTGAGCAGCCTGTCAGTGTGAGATGTACAACATTCATAAACCAGCCATGTCTTCAGCTTCTTCCTGAATTCTTTTTTTTTTACTGTTTTGTTGTTTCAAGTCTTGCTTGAGACGGAATGGAAAAACAGTCAATGTTGTCATCTGTGATAGTCTTTGGATAAAAAGACATTCATACATTTTGAATTCATTAATGTTATTATTATTTGTATTATTTACCTAATAATAATCATAGCCAAAAACAATTTCTTCTAGAGACACATTTGATTATTTTTCTTTTAGATTTAGGCCTGATCAAAGGAGCTGATCTACGGTATCTTACAAAGCCACCAACAAATTCATCTGCGCTGCACCCAGGCACATTTTAATCTGAATGTGAATCAAAGCTGGTACCTTCCCGGATGTTTCAGAAGAGACATTTTAAGAGGAAAAAACACAGTCACAAGCTTTGATACTGAAAAGAAATTGAACTCAAAGGTCTTACTCTGGCAGGCGAACTATTTCTGAGCATACAGGCAAATGAGAACATCACTTCTACTGTTAATTAAACCATTTAGATGAGAAAGTAGCCCACCTAATTTTCTTTATAATTGTTTTAGTTAAAAATACTTAAAAATGCACACAGAGATTTGCAAAACAGTTGATCTCTCAACCTGTGCATTGCAAAAAACATTTTAAATTCTGTGGGTATTTTTTATAACATGTTTTAAACAAACTGATGTTAGTTCACCTATTGTTAGTTTTCAACATTTCAGTCTTAAAGGAACAATACGGCGTATTTAGGAGGATCCATTGACGGAAATGCAATATAATGTACAAAACTATTTCTTCAGAGGTGTATAAAGACCTTACGTAATGAACCTTTATGTTTGTAATATCTTAGAATAAGCTGTTTATATCTACATACAGAGCGGCCCTACATACATTGAATTCGCCGCCATGTTTTGTACAGCAGCCCTAAACGGACAAACAGCTCTACAACGCGCGTTTCCTCTTCCTCTCTGCTGTGGTATAGTGGTGAAACGGATCACGGATGATCCGTGATCCGTACGGATCGTACTCTCCGGTTCGGAAAGCATGTGACGCGCGGATTAACTGAAAGTTTATTCATCATTAAGTAAAAGAGTAATACGCGCTCTCGCTCGCTCTCCAGTTTCAGCTCCAACGCGCTCTCGCTCTCTCTAAGTAACGTTATCTGGACGAGTACAATATCAAAGCGGTTCCAGATAAACATGACGCTCAAAACTGCTCCGTCACACAGCTAATATTACAACAACAACATATCTTGGTATGTTAGTATGTTACTCACATACTGATCCAAATCAAAGCAACCTCCTCGGGGGTGATTTTTAGACGATCTTTCTCTCCAGCGTCTCTCTGCTGGAAAGTATATCTGCTAAAAGCCATGGGTCCTAACGCTGGAAAGTCTTTATAATATTAGCGCAGGTCCTAGATCCTGCTTGACGTGTATCCTTCTTTTTAAACGTAAAATCCACAAACCTTTTATTTTATGTAATACATAAGTCATAGCTCTTTCTACAGTCTTTCTAATGCCCGCAAAATCTCTTCCCTGCGTCAACATCTTTTTGTACTGTGGTGGCCACCGTCGTGTTTGGACTGAGTAATTTGTTGCAAATCTATAATACAACGCTATAGTGGCCACTGTTAATCAAGAACTGCGCCTTTAAATCTGCTCTCAAAACTCACTAGTGCAATGAAAAATGTGGTGTGTGTATGTGTTTGGATAACTGAAAGGTTATAACGTGTCATTCATTCAAGAGTGTAAAAACCTTCATGACATAATACAGCGACAGAAGTTTCTACATCCTGAAATAATTAAAAAAAAATCTCAGACATGCTTCAAAATCCAAAGTCAAAACTAGCTTAGAGACAAACTTAAAACTTTCTTCCATGAACACATTCATTAACTATGATACTGTATTTCTGTGGTCAGTTTATTTTCTTTTTCAAGTTTCAAGTTAAAGATAGTCAAGTGAAATCTCATGTGATGTGATCTAAAGTTGCTCATGGCTTTCAGAATGATCTGGGCCACGTTTCCCGAAACCTTCTCAACGCTACGTCGTTCTTAAGTTATACCTTAAGCTGTACCTTATCGTTGATATGTTTCCCGAAACGTTCTTAGTTAAGTATACCTTCTGCAAGTCATACGTTCGGAAGGTTGGTCTGGAGCGCTCTTAGCTATACCTTATCACTGTTAAGAGTTCACCCGCTAGTGGCCACAGTGAAAAAAAAGCTTTTTTACATCGCAGTCTATACAAATATAATTCTAAAGTTAAAAATACCAGTAGGCTATATTGACGTGTTGTCATGCAAGGAATATAATTGTCTTTACATTGATGGTTGTTAGCTTTTTAATTATTTTATCTGTGCATCAGCTGGCAACCCAAAGAATTTGGAGTATATTTAAAGAGAAAGATTGTGGTATAAAGTTTAGTCAAACTACGATACAGCAAATGTTTTGGCTAAATCAAAGACGGCGCCATCCGCGGAGCATTTTAGTGCATTTAATCTGTGAAAACCTGGCTACAGTTTATGCTGCAATTATAATTATAGAAAGCTGTTGATTATATGTTCCGCGTTCTGTGCTTTTAATGAGTAAATAATGACACTTTAGCAACATATATTATGATAATATAAATAAGGGGTTCCCAAACACAGGTATAATCAAAGGTAGGCTATCTCATGGAACACCTTTTAAATAGAAAATAGGGAAACAACACACATTCACTCCCTTTACTTTTGAATTTTCTTGTCGTGAATGAATAAGTTTAATTTTAATATCAAAATACCTTATTGTATGGCATACTTGTTTATATTATTCCCCTTGATATTGTAAGTGTGATTAATAATGTTGATTATACTTTAATGTTTTAATAAATCACACTGTAAATGCGCCGCTTGTGCATCCAGTGTCCAAGCACAATAAACGTGTGAACTATACAAGTATTTGTTAGTTGCTGGAATAAACTTTTTAATGCACCGCAACAGCAAGTGGCTTTGCGTGACCCTCCGACCCAAAGTTTGAGAACCTTTGATATAAATGACCATACTGCCAGTTAGTGTTGCGGGTTGATACATTTGTGAATGAGATTGCGGGTTCCAGTGTTGGGTAAGTCACTCTGAAAAAGTAATTAATTACTAGTTACTAATTACACATTCGATAATGTAATTAGATTACTGTACAAGTTACTCTCTTCAAAAAGTATTTAATTACTTATTACTAATTACTTTCTATAATCTACATCAACCTTGATGAGTTAAGTGATTCAAGGATAGACATGAAAAGGCTCTTTTAATTCATTCAAATAAATAATCTAAAACTACATAAAGTATTGTTATTAATTACAAATGTGAGAATTATACATTAAAGCACGGATTTTAAAGTTAGACTTTGAATTTTGATGTCAATTCCTCTTCTGCACACACACGTTACAAAGTATTTAGTTTAATTACATCATAAGTAACTGTAATTAAATTACAGAAAAAATAAGAGTAATCACTTACTTTACTTTTTCAAGGGAAAAGTAATTAAATTACAGTAACTAATTACTTGGTAACTAGTTACACCCAACAATGGCGGGTTCGCACACTCATTTCACAATTAAACAATATCCATGGTTGGATATAGTTTGCAATTTGGTTTATTTTTATCCTATGAGTCCTAATACATGCAACTTCAACTATTTCTAAAGAGCTTATTTTATGAAGAACGCCTCTACCTCACATAACGCAGTGAAGCAGTCCCTGTATAGAGTGTATAATTTATTGTCGAATGATCGATGTCCATTAAATCAGCACCACCGCCATGGACAGCACCTGGCTGGTAACGTGGGACGTAGGAAAGTAACCTCATGTATAGTTCGGGAAACACGCCTATAAAAGGTATGACTGTATTTAAGGTGTACCTTAAGAGTCTGCGTAGCGCGCTAAGAGACAACGTTGTCAGGAAACGCAGCCCTGCCCTACAAACTTTGAAAAAGAAATTTGGGAACGAAATGTGTTTACTTTCTTTTTACATCAGTTAGCCTTTCCTTTTTAAAAACATCGCGAAGTGGACCACACTTTATGCTGATGGTCACAACTCTAAGACGACTTAATGTATTAAAATTTAAGTAAGTAGTTATGAAAGTCATAGCAAAACACAGCCGTGGAAAAGGTTAAGAGATCATTTCAAAGACCATTTTCAGTTTTTCTGAATTTACTATTTCTAGGTGTGTGTTTAGGTAAATGTTTTTGTTTCATTCTGTGAACTACTAACAATATTTCTCCCAAATTTCAAATAAAAATATTGTTTCGACTTGCATTTATTTGCAAAAAAATGAAAACTGGAGAAACACGTCAAAATAACTGAAAAGATGCTCTGTATTTTTTCAGACCTCAAATACGGCAAATAAAACAAGTTCATATTCACTTTTAAGCAATAATGCAATAATATTTGTAAATGTTTTTTAGGAAAGTTTAAAAATATATATATTTTTATGTAAAAACCTTGATATTTATCACAGTTTCCATTTGTCGTGTCATGCTGTCAGTCTTTCAAATTGCTGTTGGATGACTTTGTCACTCCTGAGGTTTGATTTTGTTGTTGACACTGGACAGGAATGACCACAATACATCTAGAAATGCTGACTACATGAACATTTGAAATGGCCTCTTAATTTTTCCACGGCTGTATGTCAAACTGATTACATTCAATCCAAACCAAACCATTTAAAAGGAACGTGAACCAGTTTGTTATACTCAAACACAGTAACAAGGCTAGACCGAGAGCGAGCGATACTCTCTGTGACACTTTTCAAAGAGACGAGTCTCAACATAAAAGACATGTCAGCATCCCATGGGAAGAACCGTGTGGTTCTACTGGGGAGGGTTTCCACTGATCTACAACTCTTCAAAGGTCACTCGCTGCACGGCTCTGTACTCATAAAAGAGACAAGATACAGATGAAAGACAAACTTACTCATTTAAAAATGGTGAAGACACAACCGGCTGTGACGATGAATTAAGTTTTCATTAGTTGAGTTACACATCAACAGAGAAGTTATGAGTCTGCATGTGGACGTCTTTATTCTTGTGCTATTGTGTTTTCTTTCAGCGATACGCTCAGAGAAAAGATAAGAAGAGTGAATTTTAAATGCGAGCCAACAGAGAAGTCGCAGCTGTCACAAAACATACAGAGCCGAGCGTGGAGCAAATTTTTGATCGTGGACTCTGGATCACGATGGATGAGGAGTGCCGAGACCTTCTAAGACTGAAAAGATATCAAAGACAAAGTGCAAGTTCATCACTAAAACTCTTCACTAACACCAATACAATCTAACGGAAAACTACTTTACGAGGTGACCAATTCATATTAATTTGTACAATCTTATTCGGATGTTTTAATGTGATTTGTGATTTCACACCAGTGACGTTTTTTTTTACGATTTACATAGTACGAATTTATACGAATTAGCCGCTTCGTAAAATAGTTGAGAAATTTCCGTGAGATTAAGTTGTTAATATGTTTTTAAAAAACATGATAGAATGTGAAACGTAAGCTGGTTATATAATTTTTAATTTTTTAAATTGGTTTATAAATATAAAGCATTACCTTATCACATAATATAAATTATTTAGCAAATCATTGCTGTACATTAGAGATGCACCAATATATCGGCCAGTAATCAGTATCGTCTGATACTGCTGATGATCAGGGCCGACATATCCTGTCGATCAAAAGAGGATAGGAAAATGCAATGAATTTGTGTTCTGTGACACCACCAGTTTGATATTCAAGTCAGTACTGTATATGAATTAATTAGATTCAGAAAGTTAAGAAATATACATTTAATCATCAGAATCTGTATCGCCATCAACAGATATTACTCTGAATAATCGGCTAGGTATCGGTGGAGAAGTTGAGTATCGGTGCATCTCTATATTGGATTTTTCTTCACTATAGTGCAATGTCTTTTGTTTTAATTCAAGCCTTGAATTGAATGGGAAAATAATCCCGAAGCCTTTCATTTGTGACATATGTAACTCACTAGATTACACAACAATAAGCACAAGCACACAGTTGTTGAAATGAATAAAATGTTTTTAAAACCCTTTGGGGTGTTAACAACGTTCGGCTGTGACCCTGGCGCTTATGAAACACGGGGTCTGGGAATACGTCAATGCAACTTAAAATGCCCGGGTGGAGATCTGACCTTTTCATGGAAATCGCACAGTTAGCAGGTCATTCATTCAACAGTAAGTCATGAAATGAATACACATTTTCTCACATATAAAACGGCTTCTCAGGAATCTACTTCAGACTTTCAATGCCTATAAGCCATGATTAAACTATACACCCCAATCTTTTTACACAAACTCTTACAAATACACAATGCTTTTTTACTGTTTTGATGATATTACATTCATATTGATCCTGTGGTTTTATTACTCCATTCTTCCAACACTCATCTTGGTCCTAAAGGAATAATTACAACCAACAAGATCCTTCTGGCGAGTTGCTTTGCTAAGAAAACATCCTAAGAATTTACATTTTAATCAGACACGGCGTTGAGCTGTAAGTTCAAGATTTATGTGCACAGAAAGAAAAAACTTTTATTTTTCGAGCATGGGGCCTTGTTTAAATGTTCCTGTTTTTTTTAACAACGATGCTGACAACTGTAACCTAAAATACTAAAGACTTCAAGTCACATTTGATTTGAGGAACTATGAATACGCTTGCATGCTGTGAGCCTCCACCAGGAATCTGTCAAGGACTCACGCTGGGTCTTCTGGGACACGCGGAGACGTGAGACGCACCCTGTTGTCTTATAAACTTGAACAATGAGATGTCTTTGAAGTAAAGGCTAAAAGCTGAACGTCAGCCTGTGTAACTGCAGATTTACAACAGAGCCAGAAGAAATATTCAGTGGCTCAACCTCAAGCCAGAAGATTTGAGAAGACGGACTCCATTTCATCTACAAATCCAAAAGGTCAAAGTTTTTGCTTCGATGTTTTCAAGGGGAAAATGCTGAACACGAATCTGTAACTCTGTTTTTTTATATTCTGCATGTTTTTATCTGTGCGCCATTCAAAAGAATTGCTTCTGTTTTAAAACAGGTTACCCAGCATGTTCTGTCATGGCTCTGCTTCATTTGGTCATGTTTTTCTTGGTCCTGTAGCAGAGCCATGATAAAGCCTTTGGTTATGTGTGGAGAGAAACATATTATTGTCCTTTTGACAATAATATATGTTCTCTCCAGTGTCTCGTCATTGGCCCCGCCCCTCTCGTTTCCTTGTTATCTTTCCCTGAGTGTTTTATTACCCACACCTGCCCTGTGTCGTTATCCCTCATTTGTGTTCCCTTTAAATGCCCTCATGTTTCATTGTCCTGTGCTCGGTGATTGTATCCAGTTCGTCGTGTCCCTGGTTCCACGTTCGTGTCCCTGGTTCCACGTTCGTGTCCCTGGTTCCACGTTCGTGTCCCTGGTTCCACGTTCGTGTCCCTGGTTCCACGTTCGTGTCCCTGGTTCCACGTTCGTGTCCCTGGTTCCACGTTCGTGTCCCTGGTTCCACGTTCGTGTCCCTGCATCTCTCGTGTCCCTGCATCTCTCGTGTTCCTGCATCTCTCGTGTTCCTACCTTGCCATGTCCTGCATTGTCCGGTTCTTGTGAGTTTTGTTTGTTTATTGTTTTAGTTCCCGTTTTTCCCCCCAGAGGAAAGTGTTTGATTTTTCCTTTTGAAGAGTTTTTTTTTTGTAGTGTATGTTTTTCCCCATTGTGGGCTTTTGTTTTATTGTTAATAAACATCTGTTAACCCCTGAACTGCTGCCTGCATTTGGGTTCTTCTCTTCCTCACCGTCGTGACATGTTCACCCAGTAAAGGATGGTTTTGTTCACATTTTATCCTCTCTAGTTTTTGTTTTAACTGAGCTTTTTATATAAATAATAAAACTGTAGTATCAACAGTCATGTAATGCCACCCATACTATAAATAATTGTGTCATTGTGAGGTTTTGGTTTTCTTACAAAAAGAAATACAAAACACAACATGTGTATCTACAATAGTGGCCAAAAATGATGTCTGGGGGGAGCACATTTGTCCAATATTTGCTCCCTCAAGTTACATTTTTGCCAAGTCTTAAATTATTACCGAAGCTGAACTTTAGTTTACACTCCAAATACAACTATGCAAAATAAATACAAAGTTTTTAATATATCCTAAATAATAATTTCTTCCTAAGTTGGACATCACTTTTGCCAGAACCGTATCCATGAAAACGCACGCACAAATTATTCAACCCTCCATCCTCTGATTTCACTCTGAGGTAAAACGTTGAAATAGGCACAGAATGTACAATCAGGAATCAAGAACATAATCGCAGGATGCAAGATGCAGAAGGTGACCACCTATACCAACGGCACAAGAAGTCAATTGTGTTGCGTTTGGAACAATCTGTGTCAAGTGTCAAGGCCACCAGAGATGAAACACGGAACATCCAGCCTCTGGATGATGGGCTGATAATGGAATGACTCCGATAGCGGCAGACAGCACACAGGAAGCAGCACCTCTTCCCTCAAATCCTTTGGGACAACCAGATTTAGAAAGACAAGCATATACCGGCCAGCAAAGCAAATGTTTTTATGGGAAGCAGTGAGTAGTGGTTATATGTACAGGCGTTTTAAAAAACAGGATGTTTTTAGAAATTGGAAAGATACCGGGGATGTACAAAATCACATTTTCTAAATCAATCATTTGGTGACTAACCTAGAATTAGGTTTTGGGTTTACATAATTCCACTTACATGTATAACAGAGCACATTCTTGCTTTCCAAAAATAGCAGGATGTAACGCAACAAAAAGGAACAAAATACAATGTTTTTTTTACCAAAAAGAACTTAAAGGGATAGTTCATCCAAAAATGAAAAATCTGTCATCATTTACTCACCCTCAGGTTGTTTCAAACCTGTATACATATATTTGTTCCAATGAACACAGAGAAAGATATTTGGAAGAATGTTAGCCATTTTCAGTTCTGGGTCAACATCATCCACTACCATTGTAATTTATTTTCACCCAAAAATAACAATTCTTATCATTTACAAGGCCTCATGTCATGTCAAATCTCTATGACTTTTTTTCTTCTGCAAAACACAAATGAAGATATTTTGAAGAATGTTGTTAACCAAACTTCGGGCCTTACTGACTTCCATTGTATTAACAGAAAACCACTGTGACATTTCGCAAGATACCATTGGTCACCACATGCCTTCTGCTGAATAAAACATTTTTTATTTGCATGTTACTTAAGTCTGTTAGATAGCTTTCCCTCAAATCCCAGAATGGACTGAAAGTTATTGCCATTTATAAAAGTATTCACTATCAAACATTACAGTTCAAATGAACTTTATAAAGCAGAAATATAAAAGTATTCACTTAACATTACAGCTCAAATGAGCTTTATAAAGCAGAAATACTGCGAAGCAAAAAGTATCGTACAAGCCGAAAGAATACAGATTAGGGGAATTAACTGCGCTGGTCCAAGGCACTGAATCAGCATTTTGCCTCTAACCCTGGAATGAAAACTGCTCATTTTCTTTCTTCTCGCAAATAATGAAAGAAAAGCTCTTTTTCCCTGCAGAATAAATAGTTTAGTGGGACGTACGCAGCTAAGCTGAATCTTTCTTGCTCGTTTTAATTCCATTACGGCCATGGTTGGGAGAAAGACGTTCCTCGTGAGTTTAATTGGAAGCGAGTTGATTGATGGATGATCTGCTACCTTTAACATTTCCCAAACACCTGCCTGCTCATTACTACCGCAGTACTGCAGCAGAATCAATCACTAAATGAGCCAGGTACACTCCGACAGAGTGAGCGAGAGAGAGAGAGACAAAGCTCTCGCTTTCAAAGATGAAGAGAGATGTTGTGCGGGTACGCGTGTCACGTGTCAAGCTGTTAGAAAGCTTGTATACACACAGGTGACTGCACAATTTGCACACTTTGTAGACTGTAGATGATTCATAGACGCTTTTGATTGTTACATTGTTTTACAACCGCAAATAATACATTTTTAATAAAAAAGGCTTTTTGTGGCTTCAAAGGACTTAAAAGGACAGTTCACCCAAAAATGAACATTCTGTAATCATCATTTCCTCACCCTCAAGTTGTTCCAAATCTGCATACATTTCTTTGTTCTGATGAACACAGAGAAAGATATTTGGAAGAATGCTTGTAACCAAACAGTTCTTAGCCACCATTGACTACCAAAAACGACAACAGTAGTTGGTAAAGGTGCCCCGGAACTGTTTGCTTTCCTACATTCTACAAAATATCTTCTTTTATATTTAACAGAACAGAGAAATGTATAAAGCAATTTTTCCTACTATGGTAGTCAATGGTGGCAACTGTTTGGTTACAAGCGTTCTTCCAAAGATATCGACTAATATACAGTATATATTCTCACATTTCTGTTTCGTAATGGTATTCATTTAATACTGACCAAAAAAAAGCAAACCAAGAAGTTACAAATGAAAAAGTGAAGTTGTCCTTCTGAAACCTTGCGTCTCCATATTTTGTGATGTTTGTTTTTTGCCATAAATCATTATTAGTCACCCTTTATGTTTGTCACTGGGTTTTAGCAAATATCTAACCAATAAAAAGTATAACAAAGTTATTGTCAACTTTGATGACACATTTATTCATTAAAATTAAGAAAAACAGCGAATTTGAACATCCGAGGTTTCATAAGGAATAAGCGACGTTTTTATTCATTTAGTAGACGCTTCTAACCAAAGCGACTTACAAATAATAAAGCATTAAAATATGGCCTAAAGAGCTTATGTAAACTTATGATGTTTACATAAGTGTTATAAAAATATATATATATATTTCAGTAGTTTACAGAGCCTTTCACACATTTCATATGAGGTACTGTTAACAAGTTAATATACAAACGTCTACATCACTAAAAATACTTATTACGCAGCTCGTTGGAATGCTTGATTCTGATTGGCCAGTCGCGACATTTGCAGATTCGTTATTCCCATTTGCAGATTCGTAAAGTAAATATAAATATATCTTTTAATAACATATATGACATTATAGTTACAAGTGATTAAACCAAATTGCCTCTTTGTGACATTTGAACGTCGTTTCTTACCTTAAATCCTAAAGTAAACGATTTTTCCTCACAGAAGGTCTGCATTCGGTAAAAATGTGCTAATAAAATATTTCAAATTCACATTTCATGTCTTATTTTTTTCCTCATGTGGCAAGTAGCCGTGTAATAAGCAGGATAATGTACAAGCAGCTGGCTGTTATCGGGAAATAAGCTGTGCATCGGGTCATGATCACACTGTCAGGGCTTATTTCTGCGATAACAACCGGCTGCCTGTACATTATCCCATACATAACAAATCTTCTTTTCTCATCAAACTGAGATCTTGAGGCTGAAACTGTCGTGAAAAGAATCTATCAAACGTACAAATGAGGGAGTCCCTCTCAAAATAGGCACCCAGCATGGTAGCGTCTCTCCGTCTGCCAAGATGGTTAGGATGTTCTCCTGAGGGTCTTAAGGCCCATTAGGGCTCAGATTGATATTGCTTGAGATGGCAGGAAATCTTTAAGCTTGGGTCCACATTCAGGTGGCTATCAATCAAATTTTTGTTCTCTCGATTGAGCAGGGCCTGCTTTGCTAGGAGGAAGCGGAGACGGGGAATGCACCAATCGGGAGGTCCATGGATCATCCGAACGGGAAGCATTTTGTGACTTGGAAAATCTCCATCTTTCTGACAGCTGGTCAATATCCACAGTGGGCAAACATTCGGTCAACTGTGACGGGAACATTTAATATGAGGTTTGTGAAGCTCTGTTTGTGTGACTGACTGACAACGCAACAAAATATCGAAACTCATTAAAGGTTGACGGGGTTTGATAAAATAAAAGTGCTGAGCTGTGGGGTTCAGAAGCAACGCTTGCTTGACTTTGGTTACCAGAACAGTTGCTTTGCCGATCGTTAAATAATGCATATGCTCAATATAGAGCGGGTTACATATATTTATGGGTCAGATATGCAGAATAGCTCTTTTTTAAATAGCCCATAATATATACAGTGCTGGACAAAATGTACAGTACATATATGAAAAAATACACCTTGGAGAATTAGGAAAATGTTGAAAATTTGAGAAAAATAAAAAGGTTGTTTTTAATTTAGTACTGCCTGGAGTTATTTCACAAAAGAAATGTTTACATTGCATCCACAACAGAATAATAATAATAATAATAACTGAGTTTATGAAATTTATGAATTTATCATTTACACTTTATTCTAAATATTGTACAATGTTACCTGGACAATCAATGTTTTTTTTTTGTAATAGTTGATTAAGAGTTTGCTATTTGATCTGAGCCATTGAACTGTCTACTGACCTTCAGAAAAATCCTCCAGATCCATCACAATCTTTGTTTTTCCAGCATCTTCTACATATGTGACTCATGTCCAGTATAAAGATCTGTAAACACTGAGAATTGAGAAACATTAAAAAAATTATCATTTGTATGAATTTTTATTTTGTCTTCTGTGAAACAATACGATCAATAAAATAATAACAATTTACACCAATACAAGAGATTACATACACCTGTCCTGAATGAAATGTAATATACAGTAATCCACTGTTGATCAAATAAGTCTAAATGTTTCATCCTGCTATGTGGTAAGATACAGAACAAATCTGAAACAAACGAGCAAAGCCAGGATTCAGGCATAAAATGAAGACCGTATCTAATGGCCCGCAAATGGCTGGACCCTTTTAAGGCAGAAAGAATGATGCATTGCAGTAATTAGGTGAATGCTCTGGCACTGATACCCCCCCCCCACACACACACACACACACTTTCTTTTTCCCCTCTCTTCAGGTGTCTCTGTTCAAATGAGCTGATAGATTTAGAATGATGCCAGAAGAATGAGGTCAGGCTATGTGAGGCCGCTGGATCGTAGCGCGTTATCTTCAACAAACACATGTCTTTTACATCAATTATACTCCTGCTGCAAATGGAGCCTCTGACTCCCATCCACACACACACACGCACACACACACACACACACACACACACACACGCACACACAAAGCATTGCTCTTTCAATTAGCAAACCATTTCAGGCCATGTCCACATATACACCTGCAAACCAATGGCAAACCACCAATGTCCACACATACCATGTGACAGTGCTCCGCCCACATGCAGTGACATCAGGCAATAGTTTGTATTAGAGTCTATATATCTATAGGAACATTATTTTGGGCAATCTATCTTATCTAAATACTATTATCTTTATTTCTGAAGAATTATACTGTGCATTAATCATTTTAGGCCAGACAAGTATATGGCGCTGTAATTCTGCCACCAAGATACACCCAAAAACGGAGAAGCATGTGCATAAACCTTGCGAGACGTGGGGTGATGACATCATTTCAGAAACGGATTTGCTGTACACAAAAACGCAAGGGTGTCCTTTTTAGATTTCTCCACTCTGGGACCTGGTTTAAAAAAATTGTGGTTTCAGCCTTCCAAAACGCCGGGCTCCTATTTTGTTCATCTTTTTATTAGGAATGGGCCGCTTACCAGTTTCAAGGTATACCACGGTTAGACAAAGTAATGGTTTCAAAATCAACTAAACTAAAAACACTTTTGTAATTCATTGTTTTACTTTTAAATTTCATCAGTACTATACTTAAAATAATCCAGTACAATAACCAACAATAAAGATAAAGCCCTCTTATGCTATTTTACATTATAAATATTTTATTATTATTATTTATTATATTATAAATAACACATTTTAGAGCTGTAATCACAATACTTGTAATATCATGAAACAGTGATATTTTTGCTAAAAGTTATAATACTGTCAAAATTGCATACCCATACCAATGCCCACTTACTATATTTCTGTCATTTTAGAAAATGTAAATCCGGTTAACACTGGAGATTTAAAATGAACCAATCAGCAAACATTTGACTGTGTCACAGATGAAAAGCAAATGATTCTTTGACCAGAATTAAACTCTGTTCTGAACCTGCTCCTTTGCGTCACAAAAAAAGCAGTTAGACTGGCAAATGCTCCTCCATCATCTATTCGGTCCGCTGTGAACATACCCAACATTCAAGAGCGTGATACATTGTTTCCCTCGATTGTGACTTCTCTGTAAAAGCATTTATAATGGGTGTGATGCAACTTTAATATGAAGTCAAAGCATTTCATGTTAAGCTTAACATGATGGCTCATAACGCCGTACGGGGCCTTCGACAAGTGCTGCAGTGCACACATGAACAAACACACAAATACAGGAAAATCTTTAGCTTTGTAGCAGTCGGCTGTCAAGATTGAAAGTTATGTCAAGTGATGTCAAAATAAAAGTAGGCATAGTTTGACAAGGTTTTACCTCCGCAAGATAAAAGACAAACTATAGTGGCAAAACTAATACTGTGTCTACCGGATGCGAAGTACTGCATCACGACAAAAGACAACAGAACGCATTAGAACTTATTATTTTTTCCAGACTGGATGTCATCATTTACTCACCCTCGAGTTGTTCCAAGTTTGTCTAAATTTCTTTGTTCTGATAAACACAGAGAAAGATATTTGGACGAATGCTTGTAAACAAACAGTTCTTGGCCACCATATACCATAGAATGCCAATGGTAGTCTAAAGTGCCCCAGAACTGTTTGCTTTCCTAAATTCTTCGAAATATCTTCTTTTGTGTTCAACAGAACAAAGAAATTTACAAAGAAAATGTTTCCTACACTGCAAAAATGATTGTTGTTTTAACTTAAATAAATTAAGTTACCCAGCTGCCTCAAAATTTTTAGTTAATTCAACTTAGAAATATTGGTTGAATATAACCATTTTGCATCAAATTCACATAATAAGTAATATTTTACGTTGAATTAACTCAAAATGTTAAGGCAGCCAGGTAACTTACTTTTTTAAGTTGAAACAACAAATCATCTTTTACAGTGTACTATGGAAGTCAAAAGTGCCCCAGAACTGTTTGCTTTCCTACATTCTTCCAAATATCTTTCTCTGTGTTCATCAGAACAAAGAAACAGATTTGGAACAACTCGAGGGAGTAAATGATGACAGAATTTTCATTTTTGAGTGAACTCTTCCTTTAACACTTTAGCTTATATTGTTGTTGTTTGTATAAGATATTGCTTTTTCTACACTTTTGGTACTACTTCTAACACTGTACACTGGATCACTAGCAGTAAATGTTGGTCTCCATTGAATTCTTATTTACAAGGATCCACTATGCCCAATTCTTTATCAGCAGAAGTGCTTGTGTTGTAGATGGATATGGAATGCACTGCATGTTGCTTGCTTACTTTGATCAAAAGCTTGATGCATGTAAGTCTACATGTCAAAATAACAAGGAACGATGCTTCTAACCACAGCTCTAGACCTGTAGTTCCAACCACGCAACTTTGCGATGCTGCTTGTGATTGATTGTTGGAAAGATGGTTTTGGGAAACACTTAAATCGTTGAACTATATGCTGGAACGACGGAACTTGTGACCATAGTTGGCTAACGATGCTTTTGGGAAACGCACCCCAGATCAAAACTGTCTCATAAACGTTTTGCTTGTGATCAGACACCATCAGACTTTCCAAGTTTTCACACCCGCTGGTCTTCTCGCCCTTTACTTATCTCGTTTTATTCACAATCCAGTCTACAGTTTTTTCGTTCTTCACTCTCTGTCCCTCCCTCTCTCTTATTAGTTCTCCTTCTGTCTTTTACTACATCAAGTTTTCATGATGCAGCTCCTCTGAGGTTTAGCCCAGCGCATGCTCCTTCTCAAAACCATGCAGAATTTATGTGCAGGCGGGACGCGCAGGCATCCGAATTCACTACGAGCCTTTGATGTGTTCGTCCATTCTCAGCCCTATGCCCAAGGGCGCTTGAAACGCGTTATGTTATGGATTCATAGGAGTGATTCCCATCATAAATGTGCGTTTCAATTCAGAAAAAAACTTTGGATAAGTCTGTACGGAGTATTGACAGCTTGAATATCCACCTAAGCTAAACTTCCCTTTTTATCCTTTAACTAAAGGATAAAGCGCAGTTAACGCTAATCTGATTTTGTCAGAAATACGGCTGAGCAAAAGTTTCAAATCATAAGTTCAAGTTGCACAGTGCTGACCCGTTTTATGATAAAGATTAAAAATTACATCAATAATTCTGCCTTATTTATTTCACTTCATTTCAATTCAGCATCCTGCATGCAAAACTTGGAAATTGAAAAACATCCTCAAATCATTCTTAATCCACTTTTGAAACATTTAAAACATGTCATTCTTGCAATGTTTTTTGTATGATTTCAACTTAAAACTGGAGCTGTAATAAATTTGGACAACCTCATCCAGTGTCATTTCAAGGTTGCGGCACAGATCTTATGAGCAACCTCGCACCTCACAATGCGTCTTAAAATTCAAGTTCGTACCTTCAAGATCTGGCCCGTTTTTTTGCTGAGGTCTCTGTAGATATTGGACGCAAGGAATTGTGTTCTTTAGAACTGCTCTGCATGGTCCGCTGAACTCTCTGGTTTGAAGAGCTCGTCGTCTTTAAAGTCCCTTTCAAAACAGAAGGGGATTTATGCAGCTGAACTGTCATGGTTGTATTGTTCACAGAGAATCATATTAGAAACCACAGGGGTGCCATCCTGAAAACATTATAGCGTAATATGAAGATATGATACACACTCTAGTAATGTCACATCAGATTAGGTGTAAATGCGGAAAGGGTTTAAAAGGGGACGTCTCGTAGAAAATCTGATTTCTCTTGTTGTTTTTTATGTACAGCTGTATGAAGACTCACATCAAAATTCAAATCTCAGAAGCATTTACTACAACCACTCTTCAATAGGGTCTAAAAATCTGTTATCATCACAAGCATGAGCACACGTGACTGCCTCATTTACATATCTACAAGGACTAATCAAATTATTTTTTATTTAACAATTACACAATAAGATGAATAATTAAATAATGAAATTATTTGCAATTATTGCTGAGAAAAGCCCCCGAATCAAGAGAATTCAATTAGATTATTGTAATAGACAAAAGCACTGAATAGACATTACAATGTGTCTTTTTATATTGAATTATTGTATGTTTGTTATTGTTGTTTTTGAACGCAAGAAGACATTGTGCGTGCATGGATCCTCACCCATTCGGTACTGCCAGCTCTCGATTAAATGTAGTTTCTCTTGAGGAATTTTTCATGTTGTAGTCTATGAAGAAGAAAAATAAGAGACTATTTCATTTGGGATACTATCAGACATCACTTACATGTATAAATATAAGCAGTAATGTAAATCTAAACTTGACAAGCCTGAAGAATTCTGACATTTTAAGTGGGGAAAATACAATTACATTTATGCATTTTATTCAAAGTGGCTTACAGTGCATTACAAGGTACACATTTATCGTTGTATATATAAATGATATGATACAAAATGAAAAATAGTGTAGCATATGGCGCCTTTGAGACCTGCTGTCAATGCATATTCCTAAAATCAGGTCCGTTCAGTTTTAATCGTGGGCTACGTAGGTTTGTCCCATATCAACATCCCGGTTCTAAAAGGAGGCCAAAAACTCCTGATCATCATTTCTGACCAGCAGATCTTAAACAAGCAACAAGCTCGGTCTCCACATCCTGTGCACACAACCGATTCTCGTTTATCAATGAATTTCAATCCCCATTGATCACTTGTGTTAAATGAAAAATTATATTTTCTTAATTAGCACTAAGCTGCTTAGCCTGCTACAACTGAAGGCTTTTTAAATTCATCTGCCACATTCATCTGCCTTCACAACACCGGTCAATTTTGAGATCAATTTGCATATGCATGTACCCCATTGTTTGCGTTTGAATATGATTTGATGATGCGTTACATTCGCGAGTGCCTCGGATTCACGTTGACAGTCTGTGAATGGCAAAAGCTCATAAATAATGAATCAATTCAGCCGCACTGAGAACGCGCCGTCACTCTAAAGTTTGAGAAGAGACAGATCAAACAATTTAGAGCCCACTGTATAGAAACTAGAACAAATGTGTATATTCTCTAAACTCTATCAGCACAACCAGTTTAGGGAGTTCAATGAGAGTTGATGTAAAGGTTTGAACTGCTGAAATGACTGCAATATGACGGTTTTATTCTCTGTGCGTTCATACTAATGTGCTGTCTGTTAAAGGGACAGTTCACCCAAAAATGAAAATTCTTCAATATTTACTCAACCTTGAGTTGTTCCAAATTTCTATACATTTTTTTTGTTTTGATGAACACAGAGAAACATATTTGGAAAAATGTTAGCAACTGACAGTTCTGGGACTATCACATTAGAAAATTAATTGTATCATTTTTTTCTGACAGACACAAAATAAGATTTTGGAATAACATTTATGGGGCACCTTTGAATACCATTTTATTTTTTCCTACTATGGAAGTCAATGATGTCCCAGGACTGTCAGTTGCTAACATTCTTCCAAATATCTTTCTTTGTGTTCATCAGAACAAATACATTTATGCTGATTTGGAACAACTTGAGGGTGAGTACATGATGACAGAATTTTCATTTTTGTGTGAACTGTCGCTTTAAGTCATTAGCCTCTTTTTACACATTTGAAAAGCTAGGAGAAAATAGGAGAAAAAAATGCGTTCTTAAAATTGGGGCTGATATATGAATTGGAAGCAAATGATAAATAAACGATCTGTTGCAAATGTAAACAGCTGATTTCTCCATCTTTTGACCGAACTCTGCTATGAAACAAATTCATTCTGTGTCATTTCTTTAATTTATAGTGGTAAAACGTCAATATTGGTAATTTATAGTGGTAAAACGTCAATATATATTATATAAAAAGAGACACGTTTCAAAACATGTAAAACATCAAACTTCTATAGGCCTTTTATTGTATTTCATATCTCACTTTCTTACCTTTATCGAGTGATATTTCGCTGAACACAATCATTGTGACATTCCTCATCGATGCCTGTTGGGTCAGGCAAAGGGCTTTCTGAGCCTATGAGAGCAGGAAATGGAAATCTAAATTAATTCACATTCGATCTAAGCCGAAACATCAAAGTTGAAATGAGTTCCAATTTGTGTTGAAATCCATCAATATGCAAATGTACACAGCGGAAAATGCAGGACTTCATTGAAAACTCCGAAAGCTCTCTGGATAGGAGACTGATGCCGTGAGATGGGAGGTGTCTTTAGCATCATCTTACAGGTTACAGTAGTTCATTTATGCACTGTGGTGAAATGAGAAAGTACCAGACTGTTTCAAATATATCACAGTCAATCAGTCAGAGTCAGAGACGGGAATGCATTATGCACACAAGCATAATGCGGAGCCATATAAGCGTGGCACGCTGAATATTTCATGTGGAATATTCTGCACCGTGTTACAATCATGCTAGGAGTGTTCTCTTCACTTTGCTAGCTGCGAATAAAAAACAAACACATACAGTTCCCATTACCACAAAACAAACGAACAAACAAAAGGAAAGAAACACAGTGCGCAATGATACTCAGAGCATGTTATGTCTTTGCATTAAATACCAGCAGTTAACTAATGGATATTGTGCGTAACCACTTCTGAATGAAAAAGAAATACGATCTTATTCATGCAGCTTGGATCAATAACATCGACTATCACATAATTAACAAAGAAATACAAGACCAGATTGACATTAACGCATTTAACTCCGGCTCACATTTAAAAGCATGAAAAGCAAAGTGGTGATATAAATAATGTGAACATCATAACACTGTTGTGTTTTTCAACATCACTCATATGACATTAAATAAATGCAGGAAAAAATTAATCATGGGGCTAATGAGATCATCCTATTAGGTTACTTAGTAAATTGTGTGTGCGCATGTGATAAGAAGCAGGATAAAAAAATACCTAAAGAGCAAGTGAGTGACACAGCATGATGAAAGCAGAATGTTATAAATCAGTGAGGTTGTCCACTTGAGAAACTGAAATGAATAGAAAATGAATAGAAATTGTTTAGTGTTTCAAGTCTGAACAGTTCACGCTGAGTACAACTTAGTTTAAATAAGTGGTGATGCAAATTGAGTGACAACCAATGGGAGTGCAGACAGTAAGGAACGAATGACTTATGGTTACATTGTAAAAAATCCAACTTGCAAAATGTTCTCCCAACAAAGGTAAATAAGTAACTTGAACATAGAAATTTTAGTTAAAGGCAGAGTAGATCATTTGGAAAATGCTAACGTTTGCCTGCTAGCAGTGCAATCATACGATCCCTCCCTCTCGCGAATCACCATCCAAAGCCACGCCTCCTCCAAAACACATGAGCGCATGCACAGACCAGAAGCTGTTGGATCGGTTCCAAGTCATGTCACATTCACCGGTGAGAAAACATTACAGTACAAAGTGAATTACATTACTACAATAACGAACATCTCCAGGTACCTGCTCTCTGTCCGCCATTGTCCCGCTCCCTGCACATCGTACATGAGCGCGCTGATGACGTATGATGTCTGCGTGAACAGGGTGCGCAGTGGGATGCAAAATACGCTGACTGAAAATGTACACATGACGTATCATTGCCCTCGGACCGAGGGCAGTAATTGGTCCAACGTTTTTTGACCCTACGCCTTTCACAGACGATATATAATTATAAAAATACCAATGTTTCACTTTACTTATTGATTGCTATCAGGCTGTTAAGAGACGTTTCTGGACAGGATTGCCTACTCAGCCTTTAAAGGAGTCAAATGATTGTTTTGCATATACTACACAAAATTAGCCCAAACATGTTTTTAACGAAGATTATTTTGTTGACTGGATTTAGATTCTCAAGTTTTTGGCAAAAATGTGTCAGAAAGTTTGCCCAACTTACAAAACAGTGTATTCTGAACAGACAATATTGCAAGACTTTGAAAGTTCCCAAGATGCATTGCAGCTTGTTCAATTCTGTGTTTCTTATTTGTTTTTCTTTTAAAGATTTGTGTTTTAGTTCTTGCTGGCTTAGTTTATGCTTTAATATCGTTGTTGTCAGTTATCTGTTGTGTTTAGAGTTTCTTTTAATGAATGATGCTTTTTGATTGTTATCATAGTTGAGGTTTGTGTGTTCAATGTTGAGGTGACACTACGCCACAAGCGGATTTAATGTACTCAACACAAACTGTTTAAACAGTAATATGATCAAAGTTTTGGTGTGTATGAGGCAGAAAACAAGTAGCCTACAACTGTAGTAAAAGACAAATACGCTTGTTTTTTAAAAATAACCTATTTATATTCTCTGTTTATCCTCAGCCAACTAATTTTTTTGTTCTGTTGTTCGTTAGGTAAACTTGACTATGTTGTGACAACTAATGACTTAAATTGTCAGGAAGACGTGGAAGAACCCAGATGCAGGCAGGCGTGAAGGGGTTAACAAAACAAGACTTTTATTAAACAAACAACAACCTAAAATACCCACGAGGGGAGAACTGGGATACAAAACTTGAAAAAAAAAGACTTCCCACATGGGGGCAAAACGTAAAATAAGAACAGTAAAAACTAAACTAAAGTGCACGACCAAACGTCTTAAACGAAAACACGGCAGGGTAAAACACAAAACTCACAGTCCAGGGATAAGGCAGGGAACAGGCACAAGTACATAAACGCACGTACAGGGTACACGGTACATACACATACAATGACCAAGCACAGGCCAATGAAACAAGAGGGCATTAAGTAGGGAACACAAATGAGGGATAATGACACAGGGCAGGTGGGAAACATAAGACACGGCAGGGAGGCAATACATGAAACGAGAGGGATGGGGCCAATGACAAGTCACGAGAAAACACATGGAGTGTCAAAAGATAAACACCCCATGGCTTTCTCACATTAAACATAAGGCTTTGCCACGACTCTGCCACAAGACCAAGAAATCCATGACAAGATAAAGCAGAGTCGTGACATAAATATGATGAACCATTATGTTTGTAATACCTTAGAATAAGCTGTTTACAGTATATCTACATACAGAGTGGGCCTACGTACATTGAATTCGCCGCCATGTTTTGTACAGCAGCCCTAAACGGACAAACAACTCTACAATGCGCATTTCCTCTCCCTCTCCCCTGCAGTATAGTGGTGAAACGGATCGCGGATGATCCGTGATCGGTACGGATCGTACTCTACGGTTCGGAATGCATGTGACCCGCGGATTAAATGTAGGTTTATTCATCATTGAGTAAGAGAGTAAAACGCGCTCTTTCTACAGTTTTAGCGCCAACACGCTCTCGCTCTCTCTCTCCAGTATCTGGACGAGTACAATATTAAAGCGGTTCCAGATAAACAATGACGCGGCCGCTTTAAGACGATCTTTCTCTCCAACGACTCTCTGCTGGAAAGTATCTCCATAGATATCTATGAGTATCTCTGCTAAAAGCCTTAGTACCGCGCGCATCTCTGCTGGAAAGACTTTATAATATTAACGCAGGTCCTGACTTTTATCCTTCTTTTTATACTTAAGATCCACAGACCTTTAATTTTATGTAAATAACACACAAGATCTTTTCCCTGCGTCAACATGAGAACGACATGTTTTTGTACTATGGTGGCCACCGTCGTGTTTGGACTGAACGCTTCGTTGCAAATCTATAATACAACGCTAGTGGCCGCTGTAAATCAAAAACTGCGCCTTTAACTCAAAAACATGCTTGTGATAAGTTGCCTTATTATTTTAAGTTGACTCAACTATATTTTTACAGTGTACTTTGTCATAGGTATGTTAATGATTATCAATGTTGATTCATCAATTGTCAATAATTTAATTAATTAATCTTATGTAAAGGTCCAGTGTATGAAATTTAGCGGAATCTAGCCATACTTTTTCTACAACTGGCAAAATATATAATTATTTGAGTAAATGTGTATAGTTAAGGATCCTAAGATCATGAAAAACAAGTGACCCTAAATGTTTAGTGTAACCCTAAACAGTAGTGTACATCATACATCGCTGAAGTCACTCCAATTACGTGGACTTGATATTTAAAGTTCCCTATTTGTGTTTAGTTGCATTAATTTTTCATTTTTCATTTAATTGCTGGATCATTTAAATGAAAACATTACATACCTACCTGGAAAACTGTGTCAGTGCACTTTATAGTTTAAACATTCTTGTTTGTTGCATCCCTATTGATGAAGAAGAGAGAGACAGATACTGTCTCCATATAATAAATAGATTATATAGAATAGAGTCATCTTAAAAATTAATCCTAATGCATTATATTTTCAGACATACAGTAAATGACTGAATATATTAAAATGTTTAACATTAATGGACTGCATTTTGCACTCATTTACAGGATCTGCTGTCTAACTCAAAAATCAACAGGCTGCACATTTTCCCTCTAGAAAGCATCTATTAAAGGTGAAAGCTAGTGACTTACAGGGTTATTAAAGGTCAAAGGTAACAATAATTACAGTGCGCCTGACACTCACCAGAATAATTACGATGTTCAGTCATTGTAGCAATTGCTTAATTAATACTTTGAATTATTCACACATGGCTAGAGATGTAAATTATATTTTCCAAAAACTCAACACTGGAAAAGATTGCAGTCCGTGATAATATCTTTCAGATGTTTTTTCCTCTTTTCTACTTTTCAGTTTAAAACATCTTTGGATAGAAATGTAAATTTCACAATAAAGTTTCGATTGCATGCGCACACTGAAATACAAACACACCAGCCTGAAATAATGAGGCATCGTGGAGCAAAACCCTATTGTTTCATTTTTATTATTTACTTAAAAAGACAGATTACATCCGTCTCTTAGTTGTGGAGTTATTATTCCTGTGCCTTCATGGTATTGTTCTTCAGACAGAAGCCAAAGTGTTATTTTTCACAATAATATTTCACACAATGCACTGCATAAATGTATTATTGAGGCTGCATCTGCCATGTGCTACTTCTATCCCTGGTGACCCTTAAGATTTTCAGAGGTTCTTAAATTCATAAAATCTTCAAGTGTTGACTGAATCAGCCAGACTTGTGAAAAATGCTGAAAAACTTTTTCCTGTTCACTTGACATTCAGCCAAACTAAGTCCAATATGAAGTTTGTTGGGTGTTTATTAGTGGAACCCCTTTTATTTGTTTCCAGCCTATAAAGGTAGGATGATCTCTGATCTTAGATTTGGTTTCATATTTATATTAGAATATAGCTCAGACAGCATCTTTTGGGCTGTTTCAAGGCCTAAAGCTATCTAAGAAGACAGCATTATACCATTTCATTTGTTTAATCTCAGCGCTATCTATGAGACACAACTGAGATATTAAAGAGAACTCACTATTGATTCTGCTTTGCTATGGGAAAGACCATTCTAAAAAGTCAAAGTAGACAAAATATTTATGATAAATGTAATTTATTCAGTGATTAAAACTATTGTTAATTGTCTTTGTGTGGTTTTTAATCTTTAAAAGGATCCCTGGGTATAGAGCGATGTATGGCTTAATATATGAACAATGGCATTGACTTTATAATTGTGAAATAAAAAACAGTGTAACTGTCACAGTATTCATAAACTTTGAAAAAATATTTTTACTTGGAGGCCGCCATTTTTTTGGGTCAGAATCCGTGATGTCAAATGGTTGCGACCTAAACCTGTTCTCTATCGCAACAGCGAAGCACACACGTTTTCCATATATAACAGTAAAATATGACACGTAAAACATAAGATCAGATATACAAACACACAGGGACAGTAGGTGGCGGTATGTCCTCTTGACACAAGCCAGCCTGCCAGTAGACTGCGTTCAGTAGACGTCTGTTCAAGGTGAGCGTGTGTTAAATCATAGCTTTAAACTACTGCCTTTGAGACATTTAAGACTATTTAAGACATCAGCATCCACCATAATCGTATACTTTATACATTATGAGAATATACTGATAAACACAATAATAATGCTTGCGGTTTGGTTATTTATTCTGTATCAGAGCACACGTGAATATTAGCCCCCGTCAGCTAATGACCGAGGGAGACAATAACGTTAGGCTACTGATGTTGATAAATCAACATCAAAAAGTCAGAATCTGGATAAAATGCATTGTATAATGGCTAAAACATCGTGTATATGATCAATTCGAAATGATTTTGGTTATTAATATGCATGTTTGTGTTGTTTCTGACAAACAATATTAAAATGTAGGAAAATACACCAAATAGCGTCTTTATTTTCTTTCTTTCTTCTTTTAGCATTATATAAAAGTAGGAGCGAAAACAGTAAAGGACGAGAGAGAGAACCAGGCCTGGACTTTACGTTATGTTTTATTATGTGACCGGCAGTCGACCGTGAGGGAGCTGCCGGCATTTTACTTTCGTTTTGTTGTTTGTTTATTTTATTAAAGTTTTGTTGTTCAACGTTCGTCGGTTCCCTCCTCCTTCTTCCTTGCTGTGAACATTGTTACACATATATATTATCCTACAGAACCTTATATTTACTGAAGAACTGATTAGTGTGTCGGTGTTTAGTTTGGCTGCCTAGCTGTGCCTGCAACCAGTTTACGTCATCGAAAAAGAATATGGTGGCCTCCTTAGGTTAAAATGAGTATTACATTTAGGGTTTTTTTAAGAACTGAAAATATTTGATGTGTCTCTTACGACAAATGCTAGTTGTGTAAGGCTATTACAACGCATTAAGCCATGCATCTATCTATACACCGGGTTCCCTTTAATAGTGTTGTTAGTTAGCATTAAACGCCAAACTCAGCTGAAGTCAATTGGACTGTCGAGACTCTAGTATACCACAAATAAAAGCAGGTTTTAGCCACTTCACACCACTTTGCTCCATGCCTACAATGTGATGTACCCATTTTAATGCCTATAGTGGCATATTTCTCAGTGCACAATCCAAGTGACAGACCAAAACTCATCACCCCGTCTGAAAATGCAAAAGAGAGAAATGAAAAACGTGAAGGACAGCATACTAGAGAACCGACTCTAAGGGTTTTAAATACTGATGAAATGAAATCCTGGGCTGATTATGGCAGAATGGGATTACATGGATGAAAAACCAGGAAAAGAGAACGCTGGATGCTCACACTGCAAGCGTCCAGAATCATCATCACATCCAGCTGGATTACTCACGACAAAAGCTCACAGGAAAAACCTCAGACATTGACTTTCCATAGCTGTCGCTGACTGATCATTCAAGCAACAGGAGCTTGGAGGATTATTTCACCACACAACCAACAATATAAGATTGATAGGCTAGAAAACCAATGTTTAACTGAATAAATGTGTTTACTTAACTTTTGGCGCTGTGTACTTCAAAAGAATTGAGCATTTTCACACTCTCTCTAAATAAAGATTTATTTTTACAGAGTATTTACATAATATAATTTCCAGTAAGTCTCCAATTGTCCACTTATTTGGATGTATTTGGAATTAAATGACAGACCACTTTGCATTATTTATTATAAATGCACAACCAAATCAGTTTTTGCTACTATTTATTTTTTGTTTTCACACATGATGTCTTATATTTTGTTACATTAGTAACCCAATATTCCCTTCTAAACCTTGAATGATCTGAAAACACAACATTGTTTATTGAAATGATTTAACAACTGAGCCATAGTTGGTATTTATGTAATAAATTATACAAATCGTTTTCATTAAATGTTGAAATGGTTTAAGATTACTTCACTCTTACTTAAAGAGATGTTTTTCCTATAGTTAAATCTAATTCCATTACAACGTTTTACGGTGTTTTCACTTATTTTTGGTACTCTACAAGTGCATTTATGTGTAGATTTCATCATTTTATCCTTGTTTTAAAATATTAAAGGTCACTATAAAAATATGGTTACATTTTACTATGGTCATTTAAAGGCACAGTTCACTCAAAAATGAAAATTCTGTCATAACTTATTCAAGCTCTTGTCAATTCAAACCAGCATGACTTTCCTTCTTTAGCAGAACACAAAAAATATGTTTTAAATAACGTCGGTAACAAAACAACAGCGGTACCCATTGACTTGCATTGGTTTTGTTTCCATACAATAGATGTTTAAAGGGATCAAGAGTTTTTGGTTACCAACATTCTTCAAAATATATTCTTCTGTGTTCTGCAGAAGAAAGAAAGTCATACAGGTTTGAAATGAAAAAATGGTGAATAAACGATGAAAGAAGTTTCATTTTTGAGTGAACTATGCCTTCAAATGACCATAGTAAAGTGTAATCATATATTTATAGAGATCCGTAGTATTTTAAGACAAGGATAAAACTATGAAATCTACACATAAATTGCAGAGTAGCAAGTGAAAACATTGTAATGGGATTCTAGAAGGTCTCAAAAAAACATCAACCTGTGAACATAAACATGCCCACATCTGGTCCCACCTGACATCCAAAGGGGATGAGTTTTCTTCATCTCTACTATTTCTTCAGTTATGCAGTGCTAGCAAAAGACAACAGCTTCAGCCTAAGCCAGCGCAGCATTGTGTACACAAATGGATCAGACAGGAAGTGTGGACAGCGGCAGTAAACATCAGCCGTGGCCCGGATTTACAGTCCTAATGTCAGATGGAAGGAAAATACCCTTGTGTGCTCTGGAGCAGAAGCGCGGATTCTGTGGATTTATTTTGCCTCATTCTTTTGTCCATGACAACACCCATTATTTTAGGATCACTAACTGCGACTTAGTCGAATCCTAGTGATTTTAAAGAAATTGCTCCGGATCATGCACGTTCTTTTAGATTGGATCATTCCTGCTGTAGCTTTCTTGTAGGATGAGTTGAAGGACATCCGGCCTGTTTTCTGCTCTCCATGCGGTGCCTGTTGTCATTCGTTTATTGGGTTGTAATTTGTTTAGCCATCCAAAATTATGATAATTAAATTGAGATTAAGATAGTCAAATTTGAGGTAATCAATCAGACAGTTCTTTTTTTGCAGAAGAATTGGCATTTACTGAGCTCAACATAATGGTGGAAAAATAACGAAAGATTTTTCATTTTTGTGTGACCTATCCCTTTAAAAAATGAGCAATAAGTTTAGGAAAGGCTCCTTTTCACCCATTCATGAGTTTTTAATTACTGAACATTATCGGTTGTACTGCTCCTGTACTGCATAAAAATGCATGAGACGTTACCGGCCCCGGCATGAAAATGAGACGTGTCCATGATCATTCTCCTCACGTCTCCTTTTGGATATTATGCAGCATTACCAATTATTTCTGCTGAATAAACACTGTGTCAAGGGAGGTGCCACAAGGTGCATTTTCCTACAAATTAGTCAGAAAAAGATCAGCCCTTTTCCGCACAAGTGACAGTGTAATCGATATTTGAACGTCTAAAGCGCAGCTTTGGACACAAATAGGCAGTTTAGTATTCTGATATTGTTCTTTTATAACCACTCATTGTCGCAGTTGTGTTGCAAAGCGTCTCTGCAATTTCTGGTAGTGTTGAGTGAAATGCCAATGCGGGAAGTACAGGCGGTGACAGACTAGGATGGAGCAGATAGGGATCAGAGGACTCATAAATTCAGCCAGGGAATCAAGGCCGTGTAATGCGTGTGTGTGTGCGCGTACATGTGTGTGTGCGTGTGTGTGTGTGTGTTCATGTTTGTATATCCCGGTGGGGACCTAAACCTGAATACACACCAACACATGGGGACTCGTGTCACCGTGGGGACCAAAATTGTGGTCCCCAGGGGCAAAAAAGCTAATAAATTGTACAGAACAATATTTTTTACAAATCTAAAAATGCTAAAAGTGTTCTATGATCTTTAGGTTTAGGGATAGGGTTAGGGATAGGGGATAGAATATACAGTTTGTACAGTATAAAAACATTACGCCTATGGACTGTCCCCACGGGGATAGTCAACCAAAGCCTGTGTGTGTGTGTGTGTGTGCGTGCGTGCGTGCGTGCGTGCGTGCGTGTGTGTGTGTGTGTGTGTGCGTGTGCGTGTGCGCGTGCGCGTGTGCGTGCGCGTGTGCGTGTGTGTGTGTGTAGAAGGCCGATTGTTGACTGAATGTAAGTGTCAGAATGGAACGGCGGTAAACTTGGAGAGGGAGCAGGAAAAAACTGAGATTGGAGCTCTTCTTTCTTGAGATGTATAAACAAACAGTGCCTTTGAATATTTTAAAAGCATAGTATATTTTTGTATGGATACGTAATAAAGTATAGTGTTCCCGTAGCTCAAACGGAAAAGCATTCCGTCATGGGTTCGATCCTAGAAAACAAACTACCGATACCTTGCATACACTCCAGAGTCTCTCTGGAGAAAAATACATAAATGTAATGCAAGTAATATTACTCAAGCTATTAATGACGAAAAGGATCATAATGGATTAGCTGTCTATATAGATGGCTAGATAGATCTATTCCCACTCTGGGTTTGCAGTACTACTTTGATAATCATTATTGCACGATGTGCTAATAGCTGCACATGCACACTATCAACCACTCTGGGGTGCGTTTCCCAAAAGCATCGTTAGCCAACTATGGTCGCAAGTTTCGCATAAATTGCAGAGTAGCAAGTGAAAACTGTGTATTATTCTGAAACTTTAAAAATATACTGCATCCTTATATACTCCATCTCCTGCTTCAGCTCTTTATTGTACAATCTCCAGCATATGATTGATATTAGATAATTAGTTTGCAAAATGTCCAATCCCAAAGTTTTGTCACAAAAAACAGGGATATTAACTACTGTGCCACCTAATTTCAAACCAAAACCATTTGCAAATTGATTATTTATGACTTTTGTTCATTTATGAAAAATGTTCCCCATATAAAACCAACCATGGTAACTAATGAACAGTTTCTTTTTTGACCATTGGGTGTGTGACATATAAAAGAGATCTGGTTATTGACTCATTAATGAAACTGTTAATTAATCACAACATTACTAAGCTTCCATTCATTCATTCATTTCTTGGTTTCATCCAGAATGCCTGTCAGGATAAGTATAAATTTATCGTTTAACTTCTACTGAATAAAAAGCACTGAATGAGGAGCTAAGCATTACATCTCACAGAAGTGATAATTGGCTTTTTGTGTTTCAGAAAATGTACCAGTTTCAGCTAATCGTAGACACACATAAGAGTCACAATGTGTAACAAATCGAGTCTATTGTCTTCCTCAGCGCATGTTTTAAACAGAGACGTTGACACTTTTTTGGCCGTAGTAACATTTTTTCTGTCTTGTCAACTTGTTTTAACCGCTTCTGGTGTATTCACAAAGCATTAGGGAATTATCAGCATGGTTATGTCATTATCAAAGACGTTAATAATTATGTTAAAACATATTTCATTAGACACCATTTTGCATAATCATATGTTAATGCTCTTTGTATCATTTTCATATAGTATAACTATTATGATCATCATTGTCCATCTTGAATATGCAGTTATTTCTTATTAATGTCTATGTCTCGTATTTAGGAATGAAACTGTTCCACAAATTTAATCTGACATTCAAAGTAGAGGCTGACATTTTTGGGGGATTCCCGCGATTTAGACAAAATCACTATTAATCACGTGACTGGAACGGGACAGGAAAAAATGTCAGCGGGAGTGGGCAGGATCGGGAATACACAAATAGACCTTTGATATAAATAAACATATAATCTTCTGTTTGCTTTGGTGTGGCTGGTTAAGTGAATGACGTGCTCCACACACCCGTCATAATTCCCATATGTGCAGGCAGATTATTTTTCATGCTTTAAGTTTAGGATATTTTTATTTGTCGATATGAAACGTTGGTTAATATCGACCAAAGACAATGCACGGGTGCCAGCAGGGGAGAGCGGAGAAGTGTTGCAGTCAGAAAGGCCATCGTCCTCAGGTACTGCCTCAGAGGCCGGCGTTTGCATAAAGAGGACATCCATCAGTACTCGAATCAGTTTGATGAAATTTGACCATCTGTAGTAATAGTTCATGGTTTATGTATAACAACAAGTAAAACAATGAGTAAATAACTATAAAGTCATATTATGTTAGACTGTGTTCTTTTGTGTTGTCATTATGCGCGTGTTTGGATAGACCTAATATATCTCTATCAATATATATGTAGATTCAATAGTAATAAGTAATAGTAATAAACCTGGTTTTACTTTAATAAAAACAGAAATAAATAGAAATTACAAAGAAACATTTCTCCAAACAATGCTAATATGGACAATATGCAGAATTAGATGACAGACATTATAAACTATACTGAAACATATTATCTAAACAAAACATTTGTCAGTAAACCCACACTGTTCAGTTTTGTCACTTTTTGCAACAATACATTTGAAGGTATTTCAATGACATAAAGTCATTGAAAATTTTTAAGTATCAAAAAATGCTTTACAGGAGCAATAAGAAAATAAATCCTGTCACATTTACTTACCCACAATAAGCTGCAAACCCCTAACGTTAGATGACAGGATGTAATTGGATGTAACGAAAAGTAGTCGGAAGCAAGTGGAATGACTTTTCTTCGTGCACAGTGTGATCACGTGACACGCGGAAGCTTGCGCTTTTCCCGTTCTATGAGACTTGTAAATAGCGTTCACGTGCGGGTAAAACTAGTTTCGACTTGTAAACACGGAATTATCTGTGTTCGACTTAAAACGGCGCTACGCATACCCATCGACGTGTGGTATCCAAATATCGCGAGAGCAATTCGAAAGCATACTAAACAGTCTGCTCTCGGTTCGCTCTCGCGGTCCATTGATGTCATACGCCGATCGGACTGCGAGAACGAAAACAGTAATGCTGTAATGCTAGTAATGCTGCCTTCACATGCTCTCGGAAATTTGATCTTTCCCACTTCTGATTAGTTGGGTATCGAAAATCAATTCCAATTTGGAATCGGAATCGAAAGGCTAGGAATCAGATCGGAATCGAAAGGAATAGGAATCGGATACTTGAGATTAAAATTTGAATTCCTCTTATCAATTCCTGTGTGCATATTTTCAGAAAAGTACATCCGTTGCATGATCTGCTGATATCTCAATAAAAGCCCTTATGGAAATTATCGATATTTTTTACTATAGTGAGCATAGTTTAGCTATAGAATTTGCAGTAAAGCACAGGAATCACAAATTAACCATAGTTGCATTATAGTAACTGCACTTTAACCATGATGTAGTTCAACAGTATAGTACAAATTGTAATAAATCAGAAAAGGTGTGTTTCTATGTGTAAATATACACAAAACGCTGCTCATAAATATATATACATATATATATATATATTGCAAACAAGTCAATAAGCAGGCTAAATGACCATACAGGTTGATATCTAAATGTTTTACTTCAACTGTGGAATCGAAACTGGGAATCGATAAGAATCGAAATCGATAAGCAGAATCAGAATTGGAATCGGAATCGATAAAATTGAAACGATTCCCAACCCTACTTCTGATGTCATGATTCTGAGCTGGTTGTGTTCAAGTGCTTTGTTGTCGGAAAGAATGGAGGACGCCAGATTCATGCTTGCGTGTCTTGAAAATGTTATATGGTAAGTTTTCAACCATAAAACCTACTGTATAGTTTTACTAGTCAGCTTGCTGACTATTCTGCAATATTGGTGAAATACATGCTATTTTCGCAGTGTATAAAACATACAGTATGCTTCAAATGGTTGTTCATATATGTAAATATGTACTAATTTAACAACAAGACAAGGCAATGAAGCTGTTGCGGAAAAAATAATCAATTAAATCTGTCACAGCAGAAATCCTTCTCCCATCGCAAAGTTGATTGTTTAAGGCCCGCCCATCTCGGGAACTCGGGTATCAAAATTATTTCCCAACTTCCCAGTGGAAAACGCGACATCAGAGGGCGTTCATGTGCCATTTTTACCTCGGAAACTCATATTTCCGAATTCCGATCATTCCTAGAGCACGTGTGTCATGGCTCTGCTTCCTTAGTCATGTTTTTCTTGGTCCTGTAGCAGAGCCATGACAAGGTCTTTGGTTATGTGTGGATAGAAACTTATTGTTGTCCTTTGGACAATAATATACGTTCTCTCCAGTGTCTTGTCATTGGCCCCGTTCCTCTCGTTTCCTTGTGATCTTTCCCTAAGTGTTTGATTACCCACACCTGCCCTGTGTTGTTATCCCTCGTTTGTGTTTCCCTATATATACCCTCTTGTTTCTTTGTCCTGTGCTCGTGCATTGTACATGGTGTCTTTGGTGGCGGTCGTCGTTGGATGTTTCCTGTGCGTTTTGTCTTCCCCTTCCCCTTCCCCTTCCCCTTCCCCTTGCCTGTGCTCCAGTTTGGATTGTCTTGTCACATTTTGTAAGTGTTAGTTTAGTTTGTCTAGTAATGTTTTTGCTTAGTTTATTGTGAGTCAGTCTAAGTCCTGTTTAGTATCCTGTTTGTTTTGTTATACCCCCTCGTTGGTTTTTGTTTTGTGGTTTTTTTTGTCAAATAAAGTACCCTGTTAACCCCTTCATCTCTTCCTGCCTGCATCTGGGTTCTTCCCGCCACACTTTTATGACAACGTGAAGACAGGGCACTATACTCACTCTTTGTTTGACGTGAATAGGCTGAAAAATAAAAGGGCTTCCTTTAAGAATCAAAGCAATTTATTATTTTTGTCTCTTTTGAATTAAAGGTTAATGTTTTTTTTGTTATATATTAAATGTGTGTGATGACACATGACGAACGTCTTGCATGTGAACGTGCAAGTTTTGAGTTAAGGCCAAGATGACTGCATTGAAAATGAATAATGGAAAGGGGCTTTTATCGTGCAGGCAGGCATTTGCTGTTTCGGTAAAGGGGAGATGTGGAGTGAGACGTTCCCTGTGTCCTGTGTACAGTATCCAGTCTTATCTGCACCTTTCAAACTGCACTCTCAGGATTCTGATAGGGGATGGGAGTAAAGCAGCTCTCCTTACATCAACAGAAATGCTTTATTGCCTGTGATGGCACTTTAAAGCCATTTCAGGCAGGCCGTGAATTTGCCTTCGACAAAATTCACACGGGCTTCAGCATTGTGATTGCAGAGAACTGGCCTACACTAAAGGAGGCATTAATGCAAAGTGGTGCACATTATTGGGACATTTGTTTCAAATGTATGAGGTCTCAAAGGTAAACGCTTTTAGATCTCTATATTGATTTTTCACTCTGAGAATGTATACCGGTTTCAAATGTATACATTTCTTCTGGAAGTCGGTGGTTTGGGGTGCTGCTAAGGAAAACAGTGAATATTGTACATATCTCAGGTGGGAATATTTTTCAAAGAAATAGCCTACTAGATTGTATATGGAAAAACATGATAATATCTTGAATGTGTAGTACTGTGGGAATATTTTTCAGATAAAAGTATGATTTAAATATCAATATAATCAATAAGTGTTTTCTTTCATTAAATCATTAAGCTGTGTGATTTTGTCATGTGCTTGCTATCTTACTCAGTAAAATAGTTACTGTGGCAAATGGGGGTTGGAGCCATAAATTATCTAGATCAACACACACACACACACAAAGAGTGTTTTTCACATAAAAATGTTATGAATCAATCCACTGCATATGTTTTAAGTATAATCATGAGTTGTGATGTGTTTTAATGAATCATAGGATTAAGAAACAACGCTACATAATTAAAAGTATTAGATGATTAAGTGTTTTCTTTTTACTAAAAGAATGTTAAGAATGTTGGTATGTTGTCCGGCCACAGGGAACTGTTTCTAGGAGACCACTCCCCAAAAGAAACTGTCCTGGAGAACATTCCTCAGGACTGGCGATTGACCACAGGATATACGTTTTGAAATGTTATTTTACAGGAACTAAGAAAAAGGACTTCACGGTGATTGGTGGAAAGGGAGCAAAAAGCAGAGGAGGAGTCAGAAGATACGAGCGACGTCACATACTTAATAAATATGGGTGTTTTTGAATTTTTTGTGTTGTTGGCTTGTGGTGGAGTGAGGAGATTGTCTGACAACCCAAAGCTTTGTTACCTTTTTACATCTGATAATAAAACTTCTGTTTAATTTTGGAGAACGTCTCTGTGCAAATTTTTGAGCATGCAGGACTGCCTTTAAAGTCCAACAGTACTGATATCTCCTGTGAAATGTAGTCTGTCAAAGCTAGAAAATACTAGCCACAACGAGTTAAGCATGCAGCCAGATAAACATTAGACTAGGGTTGGGTACCGAAACCGAACCTATGACCGGTATGTACCGGACCGAATCAGAACGCGAATTTCGGTGCCACTTAAATGCCTGAACTGATAAATATTTGTCCTCTGGTGCTATGAGTCATGACACGGACGTAAAGAAGCATTAGATTCATCAACACGCATGATCGCTGGTTAAAATTAAATACTGTTTTCATGGGGCGTCAGAATGATCGGGAAAAAAAATCCTGAAAGAGAAAACTCACGTGAACGTCACAAAGCTTTGATGATACAAATCCAATACGTCTTTGTAGCAGTGTTACTGTCCAATTTGTTTTCATTTCATATTAAAAGCACAAATCGCGAGAAGCGCGTGAATGCAGCAACTACACTTGCTCTGACTGCAGTGCAGCAGGTGGTCTAACGTTACCGTTAGCTTAGCTAGCTACATTAAACGCGCTTAAGTTAAAATGCCTAAAACTAAACGCTCTAAAGTGTGGCTATATTTCACACGAAAGAATTCCGAAACCGCGACGTGCAGCAAATGTTTTGCAACGGTTGCGTGTAAAGGGGGAAACACGTCAAACCCAATGAAACATTCCAGGGCACACGGAATAAACTTGAAAGCTTTCGGACATCAGCTGGCACTCTCTGTTATGATGACGACATCAGCCTTTCCGCAGGTTAGTAGTAGGCTAATGTAATGCTAATTGCAAAATGTAAATCTTGCAGTCATGCTAACAAATGATCAAACGATTTGTAACATATTAATGTCTGAGACCATCTGAGAGAGTTTTCTCCTGTTCAGGACATGCAATAAGTCAGGAGAGGTGTCATATTTTGCCAGAGAAGGCAAATATGGTTGTATTTCTGCAAAAGAATTGCTGAAATTTGAAGCTGTTAAATTACTGTAGTTTTTATGTTAGGTTTTATTGTTGTTGTGTTTTGTATTTATTGTGTTTACTTCAGTGTTGGGTGTAACTAGTTAGTAAGTAATTAGTTACTGTATTTTAATTACATTTCCCTTGAAAAGTAAAGTAAGGGATTACTCGATTTTTTTCTGTAATTTAATTACAGTTACTTCTGATGTAATTAAACGAAATACTTTGTGTAATATACTGTATATGTGTGCAATAGTGGAACTGACATCAAAATTCAAAGTCCATGCTTCAATGTATAATTCTCACATTTGTAATACTTTGATCAGTTAATAATACCACTTTATGTAGTTTTATATTATTTATTTGAATGAATTAAGAGTCGTTTCATGTCTATCCTTGAATCACTTAACAAATCAAGGTTGATAGAAAGTAATTAGTAATAAGTAATTAAATACTTTTTGGAGAGAGTAATTTGTACCGTAATCTAATTACACTATTGAATATGTAATTAGTAACTAGTAATTAATTACTTTTTCAGAGTAATTTACCCAACACTGATTTACTTATTCATGTATACTTTAAACTTTTAATATATTGTTCAATTTAAATATTTTTTTCTCTAATAAAAAGGTATTCTTAAGTCATCCACCATCATTTTGTGGCTTTTTTAAAAAGTATCGGTTCAGGCACCGTTTTGGCACCGGTACCGTTTTACAGGTATCGATTTGGCACCGGTATCGAAAAAAAAAAAACGATACCCAACCCTACATTAGACATGTTAAAATCCATCTTTATTCAGATTTCAACTATTTTTGTGAAATCTCAAGAATTGCATAAAAGTACTCAGAGCATTGTACAGTTTTAAAACGAAATCTTTGAAAAATGCTTTATCGAAATAAGGGAAGGAAAAGCAATTGTCCTTATCACAGCTCATATCTTCACACCTCTTTATCATTGTTGCCTTTAAAGAGATTTGAGACATTTGCTCATAACCACAACAGTGACGACGTTTGACTTATATCATTGTGCCTGTACAAAGACAATAAAGAGATGAATCTAGACTGAAAATAATATACAAGAAAAAGTTATGGAAAAACAGTAGAGTTAAAAACATCTAGAAAGATGGTAAGAATGGCATACAAATAGGAGATGTGCTCTGCCTAAAATAACATTACTATTGCGTAAACAGTTTACACATATAGAACAAAAGTGTGTCTAAGAACAGGACCTGATAAAAGTTTATGCAGTTTGTTGGTCTATTTTTAAACCACAGGAGCAGTACAACCACATAAAATGAAAATTGGGATGAGAGAGAGAGAGAGAGAGAGAGAGAGAGAGAGAGAGAGAGAGGGAGGGAGAGAGAGGTCAAAATATAACAGCAATTTACAAAAATACCTCCATTTATATCACAACTGCAATGCCTTTTCATGATCCTGTAAAATGATGTGAGCAAAATTATAAGGATGCAGTTACCATAGTACTGTATTTTACTGTCATCTAGTGACAGTATGGAGTATTGACCGCTTGAATATCCACAGCTAAACGTTCCTCTTTATCCTTTAACTAAACTAAATAAAGAATAAAGTTCAGTTTATCTGATTTTGGCTGGGCAAAAGTCACAAGTTGGAACAGTGCTGACACGTTTTATGATAAAACATGAAAAATGAACTAATACGTTTTTTCCTCTTTGTGTATGATGCTTTTTTTATTTATTAAGTAATATAAACTGTAGTTGTTAAAAGAAGGCTCTCCATTTGCACACACATGTGAAACCAATGAAACCTTGGATTTTTGCGACTTTTCTTTTTTGAAAACATCTAAAGTAGTAGGCCTACTTTCACATCCTTCTTTGCTCTTTTTTTCTTATGACCAGTTAAGAACAGCAAGGAGTAAAAGTAAATAGGAGTAGGACACAGTACATTGAATAGTACACTTCATATTATAGGAAAGCAACCAAATACGCTTTAATCACCAGAAACCAGTGGTGTAGTCGATGGTATACCATCAGTCGATATTGTATACCCACTTGTGTAGTGCAGGGAATGCACTTGTATACGGCTTATACCCTCGGTAATTTTTCCATGGTGTGTCAATAAAGTCGTGAATAACAGGACAAACTGAATGAACTGCTGCCAATATTATAGAAAACGCTTATGACTGATCTCAGATCTGATCTACCTCAGCATTCAACAAGAACTCATCAATCTAATTGAGATGGCCAATCGAATGAAGGAACCCGAGGCGAGCATTATTGTCCAATCAAATGAAAGAAGGCGGGAGTTGCTTTTGACAGAAGCCCAGCTCGAGGTCAGTTGAACAAATTGCTATGCTTTTATAAAGTAAATAAAAGTTTAGGGGGCCTTGTAGACTTTGCACATCCTAAAAACAATGTCAGTGTATCATCAACACTCAACGGTGGGATCATTTCAAACGATCAAACATCCTTCTGTGTTCCCTCTTCTCACTGGACACGCACACAAATGATTCCTTGTAAATAAAATGAAGCATACACTCAAAAAAAAGTTGTTGAACGAACTTAATTAAATGAAGGAAAACTTTTCCACGAAATTGAATTACATTTCTCCAACAAAATGTAATTTGTTTGAAACGATTCTTTATAGTCTTGTAGTATGAACTTTATTTTTTTAGTAGTCTTGATTAAATTAATTTGTGTCACATACATATTTTACATAAAACCAATATAAAAAACTATTTTATCGATTAAATTATTTTATGAAAGCACTCAAGAACATTGTTTATATTATACGTTTTTAACATTAATTAGACATCACTTCATTTAACTTTAATAAGAATATGCTCAGAAATGCAAATAAAGGATTGTAACCGCCCACGACCTAACCAAAGGCAACGCTTTTCTGAACAATGGTAACCACAAAACTCAAAAAATAACAATCTCTTCAAAACCTTAAAAAATAAATGAATATTAAACACTAACAAGTGTTTCTTTTTACTGAAAAACGCATAAAATAACCCTTATTTAAGAAAATAACTCTCAGTTCTACGCAAAGCATGCTGGGAAATATAAGTCCTCTGCCCAATTGTAACTGTTTTATGTTAATACATCACAACTCCTTTATGTTGTCCCAACATGAATGGATTCAGTTATATGAATAAACATAAAAAAATCATGTTGTGACCAAATTTTCCAAAAGTTGTGTTGATTAAGCAAGTTAAGTAAATTGAACAAGCAGCAAAAATCTTTTTTTGAGTGTACAAGCAGGGGAATATAATATATTAAACCAGTGCAACACATTTTACCTTGTACAAAACCATCCCGACATAACATGTAATAATTCACAAACAACAGGATTTTGAATAAAGGACTCACTTATTAATAAGAAAGGTGTACGATTTGTGGTTGTTTATTGGAGAGTCTGAGTAGTTTCCAGCACACTCTTTGGATGCCCATTTGAACTTTTATTTGACATGACACTAGCATTGATTGCACACTAGAGGGTGCGCGTGTCCTTTGTTTCTGTGACAAATACATGAATTCGGTTTGAATGTTATTGTGGTTCGTTTTAAAATACCTTTTTGCATTACCCTTGCCTAAACAAAAATTTATCCGACTTTTTCTATAAATTGCGTTATATGTACTAATACATTTTAAACGTAATAATGCATTTATTGGTTGATTCACACGTACTACAACATTTAAAAAGCAAATACAGTGGTACATAAAAATAAACACTACACATGGTTTATGTAATGTTTACTTATGATATTTCTAAAATCCAGAAAACCCGTTAATCTCCACAATGATACTGCTTCTAAAGAAGAAGAAAAAACTGCTTGATTTCTTATACTCAGATAGCCAAATTGTTTTCAATATAATCTGGGGACAGATAAGTGTAGGGTAACTTCAGCTGTTTGTTTCTTTTTGTGATGTCTCTTGCTATATTCTTCAACTCCTTCTGTACTTTCTCCACAAGCCTGAGGGTGGCGCCACTGCGGAAGTACCACTCCTTATAGTGGCACAGGGGCACCTACAGAGGAGGGAAAATCTAGATAAGCACTACACATGCACAGTACACCACAATCATGTATGTTGACAAATCCAAAGGGCCTCAAACTGTCTACAGCTGTATTATGTGAACATACAAATAATATATAGACAAATATATAATAACAATCCAGTAGATACAGTGTATAGTTCACACAGTCCAGTCAACTACCACTTACATAGTCAATGGCATGTTGTGAGAGCTGACTCAAGATACGAAGGATGTGACAAGAGGAATTCACTCCAGGAAGGAAGGACACAAGCTCATCCTCAGTTATAAGGCCTTTGGTCTGAGGAGGAGGGCGTACCAGAGCTGCTGGAGTGTTTGGTATCCAAAGGTTTTAATCCAGCTAAATGTTGAGATGAATGGGGAAAGATAAACACATGATAACTGAATCTAAATAAGATATACTGTTATTCTGTACATTAGTTAGGTAGTACTTGGGAGTGTTAGGTCTCTTAAAAGGGCAATTATACTATTCATGAACACTGAACATGCCTGAGAGAAGTTCACAGCTGAGTGAAGCGCAGAGCAGGTGAAGACCACCATGGTGACAAACTTGCACATTTCAGCAATAGTCTGAAATGACTGTGGAATTCCTGGAGAATATGACATGGAAGAAAAGCAATGATTCTCAACAATGAATAAAACCACTGTACTGACTGACTGGTTCTTTGGGGAAACAAAAATCGTTCTTCCATGGCATCGCTGTGTGCTACATCTTTGGTGTAGATGACATTTTAACAATAAACCTGGTTAGATTTACAAGCATTAGATGTTTTGTCGCTTAGAACAAAATGTTTTTTTGACAGTTGTGTTATTGATTGTGTGTTGTGTGTTTAGGGTGTCAACCTATTTGACTAAGACCAAGGAAGCCCTCCATGAAGATCTCTCTAATCCAGCTCTGCAGCTCACAGTCCTGCTGGACGTCCTCATCATTACAGTAATACAACCGACTCCAGCCCTCAACAAACCTGTATGCAAATGCAAATCATGTATTCACTTCACACACTTCACATTAAACATACATCAATGTCTCATTCATAACACAAAAATATGCAACCATGTTGTCAGTCTTCCTAATGTACTGCACCTGTGTAGAGCAGCCCACACCCTGTTAGCATCTTGTGCGTAATAGCAGATGGGGAGTGTATCCACTCCACGGAATCTCAGGTCATCTGGCACACACATTGAGCTATAGCGCAGGTGTTGAGTTCCTCGAGCAAACAGCAGCTTCACTGCATCCATACCACAAGAAATAGACTTCAGAGAGAAGAAAACAGAATTTGTTAACTAACTCCTAAGAATAAATGGATTCAATAACTTTCTCAATATACATTAAAAGAACCTTGTCAAAAACACCATCTTTGGCCAGAAGAGTTGCTCTAGCATGAATGTTGATCTGAAGAGTAGTCTGAATATTTGGCATAATGAGCTAAATAAACAAAAGAAAGGGAATTCAAAGTATCCATGGTCTAGGTCATAATTACTGAGTTGTGATGAACTCTCTATAGAAGTAATTTGTTCTGCTTCGTTGTTTCGTGAGATGGCTTAAGGTACCTGGTACAGTGGATGAATCTCTGGCAGTTGTCTGAGTGTGGCGGTACAAAACACCTCCCCTACCAAATGAGTCCGCAAGAGGTGGGAAAGCACTTGATGGACTACAAAATCTGAATTACGCACCCACATCTTTGCTAACAACCAATCCGCTGCAGAATCAGAAGGCAAGAAAACGGGGTTCTGTGGACCACGAACCTGTTGAAGCTAAAATGAGATAATTATTTGTTTGTTGATTTTAGTAAAGATTCATTTCATGCTCAAGAGTTAGGATTGTATTTCACAATTTACATTTAAGAATTGATTTCAGTATTAAAAAATACATATCAGGAGAGATTTAGGCCCGGTTTAACAGACAAAGGCTTAGCTTAAACCAGGACTAAGCCTTAGTTAAATTAGGAAATTTAAGTCCATTTAAGGATGCTATCATCATTTGCTCACCCTTCAGTTGTTACTGACCTGTATACATTTCTTCGTTGTGCTGAACACAAATGAAGATATTTTAATAAAAGTTTGTAAATAAACTGTTTTGGGTCACCATTGACTCTCATAGTAGTCTTTTGTCCTACTATTGAAGTCAATGGTGACCCCAAACGGCTTTGTTACAAACTTTCATTAAAATATCTTGACTTGCGTTCTAGTAACTAGTAAAAACATTTGTGTGAAACTCCAATTGAAGTGAAGCTATAATTTAAATTCTAGCTCATATTTGCGTAAACCCTATGGCCTTAAAGCATTCTTTAGTGTCAGTTTTTGATTTATAGTACTTTATGACCTCAAACAAATGCCTAAATAATTGTAACTTGTTATGCAGGTCTTGCAAATTACTATTATAATTATTATCTTTTCAAGATACTGCAAAAGTACTGACTTATTTTGCTTCACACCAAAAGCGTAGCCAGAAAATAGACTGAGTGTGCATCTGAAAAGCTGGGTGTGCCTAATTTATTGTCAGATGAATGTGCAAAAAAACCCACACTGCGCATCACTAACGTTACAGAATTGAGTGGGTGTGAAACTGATGTGTAAATCTAGGCTCGCCTGAAATGGAAACTCATTTGCCAAATAAATTCTGACGTAGCGAACATTAAACCCACCAATTTCAAGCATAAAAACTTTTTTGGATAATTAAGGGTTTTTATTTGGAAATTTGGTGCTTTCATCACTCATTTCTGATGCGAAACGTCTAAATGCACAACTGAAAACAAGTGCTCCAAAGGAAAGCTTGTATAAGGCAATGTGATCAAAACACGCAGTAAACATATTGGGGGAAAGTCTAAATGAGTCGAAACGTGTGAGCAGTTGCAAAAATACTGTAAATTCAGGACCTTCCACTTCAAGTCTATCCACCTTATTTTTGAAGTAAATGTGGTCGCCGCCATCTTTGGGCTGTGTTTAGACTTCCGGTGAGCCACTATAGCTATGGCAGTCGTATTGCGAGTGAGAAGAGTGTGCAGTTTTGACTGGCTACTTAATATTTATTACGGAACCCACAGGTACAAGCTTAATGTGTGCAGTTAGGGTTGCCACAATTTCCAGTACAAATGCAAAAAATGTCTACAAAACATTTGTTTTAACCTTAATCCACGAACCAGAACTGAATATGGATGTTGCGCACCCTATGATCTGCATCCATTATTCATTATTTTAGCCTACTGGATGTCCTTTCTCCTGGACAATTGACCTACATGACTACAATAACTAAAACATCGTTCAAAGGCAGGGATTTATGGGCAGAGTGACACTAAATGTAGAAAAATATCAGATTATATATAAAACATATTTAGCACAACTAAAGAAGCAGTTCCTGCCAGAGGATCGCAGCTGCATGACTAACAGTTAAAGGACTTGCCGTGTCATTACATTACATTTTCATTCATTTGGCAGAAGCTTTTATCCAAAGCGCATTTCATATTTTGGCAACATGCTAAACAGTACTGATAGCTTGTAGTTTACCAGGCCATGTTACTAGGAGGATTAAAGCTGAAGTAAGCAAGGGAGAGAATAAACAACATGAAATATTTTTTTATTTAATAGACATAAAAATGTCACTGTGGGTGGCACCGGCACACCTGTGGCTATGCCACTTATTTGATCCTGAATCCTTCTTGACTTTATCTATCTTTCCCCTTTTTAAAGCTATAAAAAATGTGTATAGTACATTTTCTTTTTGCTACAGCTTACAAATTGCACCTATTGACATTTCATTGCAGTTGCAGTACTTGTCCAGCCCCGTATCATTTCACACCACAGAACAGGTCGACTTTGCAAATGTGACTCTATATTCTAATAACCAAAGGGGCAAGCAAACTATAAACCCATACCTGTATGGCAATTGGCTTTAGTTCTTCGTTTTGGTTGTAATACAGCAGACATAAAGGAGCAGTCAAGTACGTCTGCTTGCCATTGACAGTATTGGCAGGCAACTGATCCAGAATCTCATAATCCAGAAGATAAACACGTCCTTTCTGTAATATATGCAACAATAACAATTACAGTTAGACAAATGCAAATGCCTCATAGTATATCACACGTGCACACGAACACACCTCCATCTCATGCTTCAGGGAAGACCCCTCCGGCAAAAAAGATCTGACCATCTTTGAAGTGACAGCGAGGTTGGGTGGCAGGCTGCGGATCTGTTTGACACACAGCGGATTTGAGCCATTGAGGCATTGATATCCAAAGAATGCATCCTCTTTCCAATGGGCCTGAACATATTCTGCAAGTGAATAAATGACAAGAAACTATCAAACTAAAACAAAAACACAGCTGAGAGCAATTTTTTAAGAAGAGGTACCGTTTGCAAATTACAAAAAGATATTGTGGTTATTTATTTGACGTAATGTATTTGTTCATACTCGCAACCGTGTTCTCCCTTCCATTGAACAGGAAGAACGTCTCAAGTTCTTGTAGACTATTCCAAGATGTTCCTCTTTCAGTAAAACCTTCTAGATAGTGCACATTGTTGCCTGGACTGTCAGACAAGTGAAGCACAATATTCCATTGTCAAATTCAGCTAAGAACTAATCCATAGTAAATAACTAGTCTTGTTGTTTAAGAACAGTAAACCATATCTTTGACGAATGTGAGTCAGGTTGGGGCCTAGAGCTGCCAAACTGGGCATGTCCACACAACGAATGACGCCGTCAATAAATGTGGCAAACCTACAGACAAACATTCTTATGACCTGTGAGAAAACTGGTTTAAAGGGATGTTTCACTACTGAATCAAAATCGATCAGAGAACGGCTCGACACTTCTTGCGTCAGAAGACCTTTGTAAAGACCACATAGCCGTGTCGAGCCGTTCTCTGATCGATGGATGCACTTTTTGGACCTTCAAAAAGCCAACTATCATCCACTCGCATTCTACCGCTTGGAAGTAAAATGATACTTGGGATTATAGCAATGACTGCATTGTTCTTCCAGAAGAAAATCATACTCGTTTAGGATGCCTTGAGGGTGAGTAAAACATGGGGAAATTTTGAATTTTGCCTGAAATATCGCTTTAAAGGAGTAGTTCACCTTCAAACTCACCATCGTCCTCTTGACTTTTCAAACCTTTATTAAATGAAATGAAATACACTTTATTGTCTCCCAAAGGGGAAATTTGTGTTGGATTCAAGGTGTTTACATTGACAAAAACTTTAAAAACATAACCAACAAATTCAACAATACAAAAAAAAATAACAACACTTGTTCATCATTTAACATTCTGATTGAAATATATAAAAGACATCTAAAATGATTATACCTACACATTGGGAATCTGTACCTTCTTCCAGAAGGTAGTAACTCATACTCAGTAGGCAATACATGCAGTGGATAAGCTAAGATTTTATATGCTTCTCTGAGAACAGACTGTTCAAACCGATCAAGGGAATTAGTCTCTTCTCCCTGTGGCCTTCATCACTATTTTTACCAAGTGCACCAGCTTAGCTTTTACCTGAACTGTAAGGTTACCAAACCGTAATACCATATCTGATTATGCTCTCTATAACCGCCTGATAAAACAACCGCATGAAGAATAAGTAGCCTATCGCTGTGTCATCTGAGAATTTCACTATCAAATTATTGTGCTCCAAACTTGAACACTCGTTATACAATGTAAAAAGGATCGGGGAGCTTACACATCCCTGTGGGACACATGTGCTAGTACTTTTCAACTCGGATAAAGTGTGATTGACTCTAACCTGTTGAGTCTGATTGGTCAAGAAAGACAAATACCACTTAATTAAAAAGGAATCCACATTAAACATCTTCGATTTCTGAATTAAAAGGTGGGGCTCCATGCCACAGTTAGTTCCTCTGCACAGGATTTGAACAATAAAGCAGAGATACCATCAGGTGTTTACGACTTTCTTTCTTCTGCATGCAGAACACAAAAGAATACATTTTGAAGAATGTTGGTAAAAGAAAACCGTTGGTCCCACTTGACTTGCACTGGTTTTGTGTCCATAAAATACAAGGGAATGGGGCCCAATGAGTTTTGGTTACCAACATTCTTCTTCAAAATATCTTCTTTTGTGTTCTGCAGAAGAAAGAAAGTCATGCAGGTTTAAAATGACAAGAAGGTAAGTAAATGATGCCAGATTTTTCACTCTGAGGTGAACTACTCCTTTAATAAATAAGAGTGGCGAACAAACACAAAGAAAACGGTGTACCTGATATACTCCTGTTTGTTCTTAAGAGCCTTCTCCCTGTGAGCTGTTAGGATTGCCAATGTCTCCTCCTTTCTCAGACACACTAAGGATTTTATAAGAAAGATTTTCTAACAAATGAGGATGTGATGTCTCTAGAGTGTACATAAACTGAATATTTTGGGGGTTTTCTTCCTGAAAATAGGAACGCCTCACCTTTATTGTTCCGAAGCTCAACACAGCCGTCTTTGCTCTGAATCCATTTATGGCAAGGAAAAATGTCCACATTGGGATCTTCAAAACGCTGTCTCACCTCAACATCCTGACAGTGCCATTTCAGATCTGGAAAACCAGGCTGAGCCTCAAGACGCAGTTTCAGCCAAACCAATTTGCCAACTTCCTTTGTAGGTGTGATGACAATGGTATAGACCTGTTTCAAAGACAAAAGTTGTTCGTGTTAGATTCTTGTACTAAAATGAAAACCTGTTCTTATGCCTTTCTTATGTTTCTGAATTGATCAATCTGTTCAATGACTTAAGCTACATTTACATTACATTGCATTTATTTAGCAGATGCTTTAATCCAAAGACTTTCAAGTTCATTCAAGTGGTTCATTAAGTTCCTGCTCAACTGCATTTCATAGTATCGCTGTATTTAGCGATATGAGACATTTTCTATAAAGGTCTTACTGAGCCTGGCAGGAAACGATGTTGTTCTGGGTTCACTTTCACTGGAGGGGTCTCGCAAAGAGTACCGACCAGAGAGATCCAAACACTGCCATACGTTCCTGAGAGAGGTAATATGGAGGTACGAATTGTCACGTGAAATGTATCCATTTGGCTCATCATGAGGTTCCTAAGCATTGAAAGAGAAAATATTATTTTGATACTATTAATAATAGTTCTATGGTGGGATAGGTGGTCATACATAGGGTTGGGAATCGTTTGAATTTTTTTGATTCCAATTACGATTCTGCTAATCGATTTCGATTCTTATCGATTAACAGTTTCGATTCCCAGTTGAAGTAAAACATTTAGATATCAACCTGTATGGTCATTTAGCCTGCTTATTGACTTGTTTGTAAAATAATTATATATACACACTGTAAAAAATGATTTGTGGCCCTAGTAAATATGGCTCAATTAAATAGGCTGATTTTCCTCAAAAAAAATAAGTTTTGCACATTACTTAATTTCTTGCTATAAATGTTACTAAATTTATTGAGATTGCAGTTTGCTTAAAATAATGAGTAAACACAGCAAGTAATTTTTAGTAAAGTCGCGTGAATCTGGTTATTAGTCAATTTGACTAAACATTTTAAGATTCGGTTAGATCATGTGACACAGCAGCGGCCATTTTCTGAAAATCATCTCCTCAGACGATAAAGGTGAGTAAACTTAACTTGTTTTATACTAAAATGTTTCATAAAATAAATCCCACCAATAGTGTGAAGATACATGTTTCTTAGTGTTTTCATTTGAAATAAGTTTAATTGTGGTGGTGCACGTTTCTTGGTGTTTTAAATAAGCTCCTAGATATCAAATGTACAGAAACGTGCGTGCACAGCGCACTTCAACTTTTGTGAGAAGAAAGTTTATTTACGTTGCTTAAATGAGATTTATGGTAAACAATCACGATTGCCTACTTTTATGAAGGCATTGAAAACACGTTGATAGTTATATTCGCCGTCCAGCTCCTTGAGCTTTTTAGGTTCAATTTGACACAACGCGCCACATTAACAGACAACGTTTTTAAGTGAGTTAAAAAAGAGCGCGAAGCCGTCATTGCTTTATTTCAAACCTTTCATCTGTCTCATCTATTTATCTATACCGCGTGCGAGCGTTGCGATGCATCGCGACAAACGCCTTGTTGTTAATGGTTTCTGTTATCTTTTGTCATGTGGCATCTTGAGGTGAGGACAGGGTGTGACCGCTTACCGTGAGCTAGAAGTGCGAGGCGGAGGCTGGAACAGCGGGCTCAAATCTCTATGCATCGTGTTGGTTAGAAACCTCCTTAAAACGGCACACTGTCACTTTGCAGACACGATAGAGGAGAATTGTGTCGGCTAAGGCTAGTGATTAATTTTTCTTTTATTGTAGTACTTATATAATTGTTTGTGTGTGTCATAAACGCATATTTTTATACTGAGCAGTGGAAGTGAACAAAACACAGTAGTGTTAAGTACAATCAACTTTGTTAGTGTGACATTACACTATGGCAATGTTGTGAAGTTCTGGTAAAGTTCCATTATGTGACTTTAATATCTTTGTTTTATATTTTAGGAAAGCCAATTCCTGAATGAATGTTAAAAAATATTGGGAGACCTAATTTTCATAGTGAGGAACTTATACAGAACTAGGTAAGAACTTATGCAGAATCCACATGATGCAGCAGACCTGTGTGTGCAACATAACAGTTCATATTGATTCTTTACATTCTTTTAATTATCAGTATGTATATGTATATATTTTATACTATTCTAAATTTATATTATACATTAATATCATATTGTTTTGTTTCAGGACAATAATGGTGAAGTTAATCAACCTTGCAGAGCACACAGTAATCACCAGAGGGGGATCTCCAGATCTCCATATTCAGCTCAACACCACACGTAACATGCAAGCATACAAGACCACACACAAACTTTATATAAATAACATAACTCTACACGGTTATCAAATGCACATACACACTCATGCATACAACACCAGAAATATTAAAAACCACTAGCCTTAGCCATGTTGATGGTTACTGTTGTTATAATGTTGTCAGAATGCCTGTTGTTTAGTATCGTTTATTTGTTTTTGTTGTACAATGAGATTTACATTTCTGAACTGCTGTATGTTTCATGTTTAAATTATTCAGTGAAAAAATAAAACTTTTAACATTTCACAGCTGTCCATTGTTTCTGTATTTTAGGTGTTAAGAACATAAAATTATTCATCTAAATGAGCTTACATTTGATCATGAGGGTAAACTAGACTTTTTTGGTAGAAATAACAAAAATGTGTTAGTAAAAACAACTTAAAATTGTGAGTCACACCAACCGAAAAAATTAAGCAAAATCCCTTGCTGGGAATAGGGTTAGGGTTACTCAAAAATTTAAGCAATGCCTACTAAATAATTTAAGGTAATGCTGCTTAAAATTTCATGTAGAACTGGCTTAAAAAATTGGTCGCAAAAATGATGCACTATATTTTTAAGTAACTTCAGCGTAATTTTTTTTTCAGTGCAGTATATGAGCACCATTTTGTGTATTTATACCCATAGAACATAGATTTATTACAATTTGTATTACCATAGTTGAACTACATCATGGTTAAACTGTTGTAACTTTAATGAAACTATGGTGTATTTGTGTTCCTGTGCTTTTTAATGCAAATACCATAGATGAACTATGCTTACCATAGTAAAAATATTGTTAATTTTCACAAGGGATTTTATTGAGATATCAGCAGATCACGCAACGCGTGTACTTTTCTGAAAATATGCACACAGGAATTGATAAGAGGATTTCAAATTTTAATCTCAAGTATCCGATTCCAATTCCTTTTTTTTCGATCCGATTCCTAGCCTTTCGATTCCGATTCCAAATTGGAATTGATTTTCAATTCCCAACCCTAGTTATACATACATATTTTGTCCCTGCATTGTAGGTGTATGAATCTCATGTACAGCACAATTATTTAAATTGTAAAAGTTACTTAAAAATAACTTCACATGCCATTTCATGACAGAACATACCAAGCAGAAATGAAGACAAGAAAAAAACGGTGTTGATTTATTAGCCCTGATTTATGACTTATTACAGAAGGGTCAACTGTTCACGGAGACAGGGCTGCCACTATATGTCAACTAGAAATTAGAGTTTTGGGTTCCTCGCCACCGTTTGCATACTGTTCTTTTGCACTATCTGCCTGGCCGGGGGGGCTGCTTTAGAATTTTAAAGTTTTACTTAATTAATATTGCATATAGGAATTTATAGTCTGTTATATTTGACCTGTGCTTCTCTCTCCTTTATCTTAAATGTGTGCTTTCACTGTGTGTGCGTACTTCTTTGTGTACGTGTGTGTGTGTGTGCGTGCGCGTCCGTGTGTGTGTGTGTGTGCGTGTGTCTATGTCTATGTGTGTTAGTACGTGTGCATATTGTGTGTGTGGAGTGTTTTGTATGTGGGTATGTCTGTCTTCTGTGTTTTCACCTTTTTCTTGTTTTTACAGGTATAACTTTAATTGTTTTGCTTATAGTCAATTATGTCTCATGTACAGCTGCTTTGTAACAATGAAAATTGTAAAAAGCGCTATATAAATAAAGTTGAGTTGAGTTGAGTTGAGTTGAGTTGAGTTGAGTTGAGTTGAGTTGAGTTGAGTTGAGTTGAGTTGAGAAACTGTCCTAAGCCTTGTGATAGAAGGGCCCAAATAAGGTCCTTTATAAGGTTTAGTCTGTTTATTGGGTCTGGAGGAGAGAGGGGGATTGTGTAAATTTAGTGTCACAGGCTCTGTGAATATTAGCCACGTCCCTATAGCAGTTAGCATTAATCTCACATACTGAACAATTGTCAAAATAACATTAACTGACATACATACCAGACATGCAAAGATGTCATTTTGTGTCAAAATGATTTATGACCCTTGATTTATGACCTTTCCTATGGTATATTTAAGACCTGTTAAACTTGTTTTGAACCTGCTTATCAGTCATGCTTGTTGACAGATTTATGGAGTCCAAAAATCTTAAAGCAAACATAAATCAAGTGTTAAAAGAAATCACAGAAGGATTCTCAGGACTTACATAAGTCATAGGTCATACATTAAAAAATTATGGTTTAATTACTCATGCCACTGATGAAGAGAGAGATTTTTGACGTCATTTGCTGAGAGTGCGTGGTTTGAGCCGGAGTTCCTTCAAACTAATTCTTAATATATCTTTTATTCTTGTTATATCTTAAGATTTATGTTTTAAATTGTTATTTCACCGAGGGTAAAACTTATCTTTAAAGTGTAAGTTCACCCAAAAATCAACTTTCTGTGATTTTTTACTCACCCACATGACGTTAAACATGTTTAGAGATATTTAGGAGACATCCTAGAGCTTTCCAGGCCTCCTCATTGAAGCCATGGTGTCAATGAGGTGTCAATTTTTGCCAAGGTCCAGAAAAGTACTAAAGACATCGTTAAATTAGTCCATCTGCACATAGTGGCTCAGTTGAATTTTTTTGAAGTGACGAGAATGCTTTATGTGCGAAAAACAAACCAAAATACCGACTTTAATCTATATATTCTCCTCTGTCTTGTCAGTGTATGGATCGCATTCACGAGAGCACTTCTTCGACAGGGTAGAACTTGCCAGATCTGACTCCTTTAATAACCAAGCCAATAAATACAGAATCGCTCTATGACATGACCAGCAACATGGGAACTATTTTCTCTAACACATTAGAAGCTGTCACACCTATAAGTCAAAAAAGATGAATTAGAAAAACATAACACCGTGCTACAATAGCACCACTCGCATTCTTAAAAGAGAAACATGTAAACTGGAGCGCAAATAGAAACAAACCCAATTAGAGGTCTTTAAAATTGTGTGGAAAGAGAGTGCAAACTGTTATAAAAAGGCACTAAAAGCAGCAAAGGCTGAGCACCTCCGTAACCTCATAGAAACTAACAAAAACAATCCAAGGTTTTTATTTAGTACAGTTGCTAAACTAACAAATAAACAGACTTCACCTGACCTGGGTATTCCGCCGCACCTTGGTAGCAATGATTTCATGAAATTTTTTACAGAGAAAATCGAAAACATACGAGACAAAATAGTAAAAACTCAACCTCCAAGTCTGTCCTTTGAATTAGTATCAACCATCGCCCAAAAAGAAAGGCTACAGTGTTTCTCACCTAAACAGGAAGATTTAATTAAACGTATTGCAACATCTAAACCTACAACATGCTTATTAGACCCCATACCAACTAAATTATTAAAAGAGTTATTACATGTTGGAATTGAGCCCATTTATAACATTATCAACTCGTCAAATAATCTAGGCCATGTCCCAGGACCCTTGAAGCTGGTCGTGATTAAGCCTCTTATCAAGAAACCAAATTTAGACCCCAATGAACTAGGAAACCATAGACCTATTTCAAATCTCCCTTTCCTGTCTAAAATACTAGAATAAGTAGTGTCCACTCAGTTGTGCTCTTTCTTACAAAATAATGACATACACGAAAAATGTAAGTCTCCGGAAAACTCCGGACTTTTGATAACACCTAGAATAACTAAATCCACCAAAGGGGGTAGAGCTTTCTCATACGTAGCACCTAAACTCTGGATAGCCTTCCCCATGCTATTCGAGGGTCAGACACACTCTCCCAATTTAAATCTACATTAAAAACACATCTTTTCAGCCAAGCATTCACTTATTGCATAATATGCTGAATGAATGAGTTAATTAACGAACAGCAGCTACGCTAATTATTCTCTTTCAGCCCTCCTCCCCCGCCTCGGGAGAGATTAGACCAGGCCCAGATGAACGTCATATGCCCATCCCTAACTAAGATTACACCAGCTCCATCTGAAAATCCTGTGCCATCCTCCTGTGAGAGCCTGCGGACTGACTGACCATCCCAGCTCCATCTCAGGCAATTCCATCACCACTCAAGAGCAAAGACGGACTACTTGTCACATTATGCTAAATTTACAATACTTAGTATTTAATACTAAACTTAAATCACATGACAGCAGTTTGAAGTTAGCTGCACTCAGTTACATTATGCCATTACTATTTTCCCTGCTTATAAAATTCCTCTGTTGTCTGATATCAATACCTAAACAGTTTCAACACATGACATTTCCTAAATCACAGCTAATAAGCCCTCCATATCCTTCATAAACATTTACTCAGTAACTTTTAATCAAAGTCACTGAGTTCAGCTGTGACCCGTCTGAGAGGACCTGGCCCTACCGGCTGAGACTGGTTTCTCCCGAGGTTTATTTCTCCATTTATTTATCATTGGGGTTTGGGTTCCTCGCCACAGGGCCGTGCTGGCTTGCTCACCGGGAGACTGCATTTATTGGATATTATTTACTAGAATGATCTGGCTTTTTCTTTAAACACCATGCACTGTGCTGTGTTTTACCTTTTCTGTGTTTTTCTGTTTTTCTTATTTTCTAAAGAAAATAAGTCCACATTGTGAAAAGCGCTATATAAATACAATTGAATTACAGTTAACACCAAAACAAACATGGTTACCCACAAAAAAAACATGGGTAGTGTAAAACCGTGGTTTTTCCAATGGTAATCAATACACACAAAAAAAAAAACGCTTACCACACTTTAACTATAAAAACCATGGATAATTTTCTGTTTAGGAAAAACATAAATAAACTATTATGACACATTTTTTATATAAGTACCCTACTTTAATTTCTCTCTTTTTCTTAACATAAATTAATACAACTCATTTAATATTTTCCTTGAGTGAAATATGTGTTTTAGTATTTTGTCACGTCTCTATGTCAACCTTAAACCCTCATGGCTATTATTTGGGAGTTTTTGCTTATGGAGCTGACAAAAAACAGCATTACAAATTTGAATTGTAAATACTAGTACATCCTATATCATCATCATAGCATTCAACTAGAAATTCAGTGTTCTTTAATAGCCTAATTGACAGAAATTTAAATAATCTCTGATTATGAACACTGCAGACCCCTAAGCCTTTCAGTTTACATTAAAAAACGCCGGTCTTAATCAGGAAATAAAGATCAAAATATATAGACTACAACAAAAATATAATATTTAGTGAACTTTTCCAAAAGAAACTATCCAAAACTAAAGTTGAAATGTACATAGAAATGTAATAAGTAAAATGTACTGTTTAGGTAAATGAAATCTGCACATCAAGGATTTTTAATGGATCCGCAGTTCAATTCAGCATATTGACAATGTAAATACATTTGGCAATATATAGTCCTAGAAAACACGCACAGTATAATTGCATTGACTTACCTTGTGTGCTCCCTGAAGATGTGAATCAAAACGCACCGTTCACTTTTGGTTTATGCACTCATGCACTCCGCCTCTCCGTGCGTCTTTCAAACAACTGCGCAAGTTCTTCCAATCAAAATCTTTCTGATATAATATGGGCTATGGGCCTCATGTATGAGTTTGAGCACTTGAACACCTGCACTCACTCCAAATATTTTATCACACTAAGACAGGTACTGGCACGTATAACACACAGACTTTTGTACATGTCTAATGTATAGCACAAAGTCACGGACACTGGGTTGCTCATTATAAACCATGTGCCAGAGTAAAACTGTGATAAATCATGTATCGTCTGATAAGCCCAGGAAATGTGTCCGGGAAAAGTGTAGTTTGAAGGGCACATGATATCTGTGTTTTTCTTTTTAAAATCCTGGGAGGCGCTCTAAAACAGTAGGCCGGAATTGAAATATAATACTGGCAAACAAGAAGGGGACAGGCTAATAAAAAAGATGTTATCATGCGAACACTGTGAAAAACAACCTGAGATTCTGTATAAAATATGGAGTCAGATGTGTATTTGGTAGATCACTTCAGATGAACTCTGAATATCTCACTTTGTTGGCTCGAGCAAATAAAGTTTAAACTCTTGGCATCTGGAACCCTTGTCTGCGAGATTTCTTTCTGCGTTGGAATGCCGATTCGAACATATTGGTGACCCCTTGACGTGATCCAGTCTAGAGGGCAGGAGGCTGACGGCCGTGACGGGTGAACCAAACAGCTGATCGCACAAAATCAGGGCCGTAAAAATAAGGTAAGCGTTTTGCTTATATAGTAGTTCAAGTTCAAGTTCATTTATTTATAGAGCACTTGTTAAACAGCCACACGACTGACCAAAGTGCTGTACATTTCAATTAAGATCTCATACATCTCATTTCAAACTACAAAAACAGTAATAAAAGCAAAAACGATAAAAACCAGTGGAAAAAACATCCTTAATGGTGGGCCAGATCGAATAAATACGTTTTTAGACGAGATTTAAAAATGAGAAAAGAGAGTGTTTTGTGCGATCTGATAAAGGTAAACCCTGAATGCCGTTGGTCCTCGTAGGCCTCTCCTAAATTGAACAAAATTTTGTGTTAAAAAATTGCACTCGATTGAGAAGATTTTTAAGGTATCCAGATCTCAAGAAATGTGTATGTGTGAGAGAGTGCATGAAACGTGCTGCGCCAGAGGGGCTGCGTGGATATCAAGAGGGCATAAATCCTGTTTAGGTAAATGGGTCACGCCAAACGGGGCGTGCCGCATAGGGATGCGAGGTTGCATAAAATTCTGTTAGGTAACAGGTCACGAGGGTGTGTGTTGTGTATTGTTATATGCGGTGTTTTTGATATATTTGTATATGTTGCATTGCTCTTGTGGAGATCACTGTTTGAGAAGGAGAGGCTTGGTGTGCAAGGCCTCTGTGTGTGTGCGAAGCTAAAGACGTGGTGAAAGAGTGAAGGTGAGCTTGAAAGGCTCTATGTCTGTGTGTGCGAAGCTAAAGGAGTGATTGAGAGAGCGAGGGAGAGCCTGAGGGGCTCTGTGTGTGTGTGTGGGGGGGGTAAACCCTACAGTATGGGGACAAAATGTCCCCACAAAGATGGCAATATCCAAAATCCTTGTCCTTGTGGATTTATAAATCAAGCTTATAAATCATACAGAATTAACTTTTTTGAAAATCTAAAAGAGCAGAAAGTTTTGTGCGATTGTTAGGTTTAGGGGTAAGGGTAGGGGTAGGGAAAATGATATACAGTTTGTACAGTATAAAAACCTTTGCGTCTATGGAATGTCCCCATAAAACATGGAAACCCAACATGTGTGTGTGTGTGTGCATGCGTGCGTGCATGCGTGCGTGTTTGTAAGTGTGTGTGCAAGTTTGTGTGAGGGCTCAGAGAAATCCATGGATATGTGAGTGTGTAGCCAGGAAGTGAATGAGAGAGAGAGGTGGAATTGTGTTTGCCTCTGTGTGTTTGTGTGTGTGCGCGCTAGTGAGTGAGAAGAGACAAGAAGCAGTTGTTGTGGGAAAGTGAATCAAACTCAATATTTTCTGATTCTTATGACTTATTCCAATAATTACATTTTTACTCTTTATTATTTTTATATAGTTATATGGAAGTCCTAGTATAAAAAAGAAATTAATTTAGATAATAATAATAATAATATAGTTTGCATTTATTATCATAATTACTCATATATTGATTAAGACATATTGATATAAAATTATAATGTAATTAAACGTTTGGAAATTATTTATGCACAATGCATTTTTTTATATTAAGCCTGTAATGAATTATGTTGACACTAGTGATAAGGATTGTATGATCTTTGAATTATAACAGCCTTTAAATATGAGATATTTGATGAATAAAATAAGTAATAAGTAAAAAACACTAGACACAGATGGACATCAGTGGTTATATATAAGTGTAGATTAATTGTTTGGTTGAAATTATTGGTAGGGACCATTTAGTATTGCCTGAACACGGCCCTACCATCACTACCCAAATCGACGCCCTATGGGAATGATAACAATAGCCTATGCTTTATGATTTATTTTGTGACAGGCCAACAAGCGGCTTACCAGCTTTGATAACACTTTACAACTAGGTTCCATTTCTAAACATTAGTTAATTAACATGAACTAATAATGGGTAATAATACTACAGCATTTATTTATCTTAATGGTTCATTTCAACGGATTTAATAAATATTTAATATTTAATATTTAAATATTAACTGTCGTATTTGTTAACATGCATCAATGAACTTACACGAATAAACAACTAGATTAGTATTAAGTAACATAAACAAATTAATGAATGCTGTGGAAAGAGATTTATTGTTGGTTCATGTCAGAATGCATTATGTGATGTTTTAATTTATTGTAATGTATTGAAGTGAATCAACTTAACCATGCTTTTAGGTCTTATCTAGTTTTTATGTAGAAGAACCGTTTTTATCAATTGCGGGTAATTTCCAAACTTAAATCGTTTTTAACTTTTCAAGATCTGGAGAAGGTCATTCATGCTTTATTACCTCACGTTTAGACTAATGTAATTTGCTGTACTCAGGTCTCCCTAAGTCATCGATTTCACGCCTCCAGTTGGTACAAAATGCAGCTGCAGGGGCTAATAAATATGACCATGTCATCCTAATTTTAGCTTCGCTTCATTGGCTTCCGGTCCAGCTTAAAGTTCAGTTCAAGATTCGTTTGTGTTGTTTCGGTTTTAATGATCAAGCACCATCGTATTTGAAAGATCTTCTTATCCCTTTGTCATCTTCCACACTTTTAAGATCCACAGACAAGGCTTTGTTATTTGTCCCTCGGTCTCGGTTAAAATCTAAGGGTGACAGAGCTTTCTCTGTCATTGCCCCAAGTTTGTGGAACCAACTCCTTCTGGACATCCATCTTACATCTTTCATTATTGTTTTTAAATCGAGGATGAAAACTTAACTTTTCTCATTGACATTTTTGTAATTTTGACATTGACTCAGCTTTCACATACGTGCTGGTCAATGTGTGAGTAGGCTAAAATAACGAATAATGGATGCAGATCAAAGGATGTGCTACATCCAGATTCAGCTCTGGTGTGTGTATTATGGTTAAAGCAAATGTTTTGTAGACATTTTTTGCGTTTGTACCGGCAATTATGGCAACCTCTAACTGCACACATTAAGCTTGTACCTGTGGGTTCCATAATAAATATTAACTTGCCAGTCAAAACAGCACACTTGTCTCACTCACAATACGACTGTCATTAGCTATAGTGGCTCACCGGAAGTCTAAACACAATCAGCTCAAAGATGGCGGCGCCCACATTTACGCCCCAAATAAGGTGGATATAGTGCACTATATCGGGTGTCCGCCGTTTCGTAGTGTTGTCCGAATTCTGAGTGAACAACTCATTACCTACATTCGTTTTTACCCACAATTCATTCTGTTTTTGAGTGTTCACACTCGGGCTGCGTCTGAAATCGCATACTGTGACAGTACGTACTGAATTTGAATAAGTACCTATCGGCCGTTAAAACAGTGCGTTCTATAAAGTATGAGTGGGTGTAGTATGAATACATTTCGGACATACTGCGTCTGCCATGTTTTATGGTCATTTGACCCGTATGCTCTTTGACCTATGACGTATTAACAACAACTTATGTGAGCGTTGATAAAAACATAATTTAGTCACAAGAAATTCATTTATTGCCACTTACATTGAAAACGGACGTCCGCCTTAAAGTTTTCCGCTATATTTATTTGATTTAAATAAATTTGACTGTTGCTCAGCTCCCGTGGCATCATGGGATAGATAAGTGTCCATCTGATCCACACTCACGAATCTAAGCGCGAGGCAGTAGACCATCCGGGTATTACTCGCCTACTATTTTTTGCATATTGAGGTTTCGGACATACTATTCATGACTCATACTCATTTTCGCCTGCTATGTAGTATGGAAGTAGGCGATTTCGGACGCAGCCTCGCTCATTCACTATTTCCCATGATACCGCACGAATAAACAGTCTGATTAGAATCAGATGGAGGAAAGTGACCGTTAACACGAATGTAGGTTTATACACTTTTTTATACATTTTAATCACAGATTATGAGGGCACACGAATTTTAAAAAGAGAATTACCCACATTGATGAACTATTTACAAAAAACGCTACAAAAAAAATAGGCATTGAATTTTTTTTTCACTGGGACTATTAAGGATATTAAATAATAATAAATATATAAATAAATTATATTAAATATTAATATTTTAAATGCAATTACGTTTACATGAAATTAAATCTCACATGTATAATTCAATCTTAAATATGTTCGTTTTACATTTTAATACAGTTAACACCAGCTCTTAATATTTTAATCTTACATATATGGTTCAAATTTAAAGATATTCGGAATCCTAGAACCACCACTGGTGTGAGACGGAGTTTACTTACTTCCATTTACATTATGATATTTACCATAGTATTGTTTTTACTGTCCTCTAGTGGCAATGCATGTGTAGTACATCGCTGTAACTAATTGTTAAATGCGTGGTTGACTGCATGTATTTCGTCAATCTTAACATCATCATATCATCTTTAATATGGTTTTGTACTGTTTGTTGGTTTCATATACCTAATTCAAAAGCCTTGTGAAGGGGAATCATTTTTGAATCCTGTCCTCAAACCTAAAATGACGAAATTACATTTTGGCGACCCTCTTCTTGTAGGCCTAGTGCCTAGTCTGCCTACACACAGAGAGAGATTTTATAAATTCATAATGTGTGTCTGTCTAATATAATGAAGTATGTCTCCCATTTAATTAAAATTAGCCTGTGTGTCTATACAAACATCACATTTGTTCCTGCCAGAAGTGAAACTTACATTTGCATGAGCATCAGTGTGGAATGTTTGTGTTATTCTCAGAACAACACTGCGACCAGATGTTCACTGTCCCAAAGGGGATTTGATTTGTATTGGATTTATAAATAAATGATGTGCGTAGCATGTGAACCCTGTTGATCACAGGGGAATCAGAGAGCAGTTTGCTAACAGATATCACCATGACAAAAATGATATTCTTGATCTTTATCTGGACTCTTTTTGTGCAAAGTGACTATCTTTCAAATGAACAGATTTTCTACATATTTATTCTTTATATTTAAATGTTTTGGCTCTTTTTTAACCATCTACCCTAATATCTTTATTTTCATTGCAGATTGCAGTGCACAAGTGACTCAGACCCCATCCGCAAAGACTATAGAACCAGGACAATCCATTACAATAACATGTAACACCAGCATTAGAGTCGGTGACTGGTGTAATAATAAATATTGCTTAAACTGGTACCTCAAGAAACCCGGAGAAGCTCCTAAACTTCTCATCTATGGAGCAACTGTCCGATATTCCTCAGTCCCATCTCGATTTAGTGGACGTGATTTTGGTGATAGTAATTTCCAGCTGACCATCAGTGAAGCTCAGAGAGAAGATGTGGGAGAATATTACTGCTTCTGTGACCTCGGTGCTTCTAGATACACACAATGATAAGGAGTCGTACAAAAACCTCTTGTCATTTAGACTCCACTAGCAGATGCTGAGAAATAAGGATGTGAAACATGTGCATGTGCAATGAAGCATAAGCTTTGTCAGATGCACCTTGAGTTGAAAATTACAAAAAAATGTGTTTTATCTTAAAGCGGAGGCAACATGCTATGTCATGCATTCGGACTTCTTTACACTGTTAAACATGCTGGCTTCTCATACTTAAAAACGAGTTGGACGTATGACGTAGTATTTCTGTGCTTGATACACTCCCCCAGCATTCCAACTTGTTTCCGAAAGTTTTTTTAAAAGTCCGGATCATTGTTTCGTGACAGGGATCCTATTCCTTTTATTGGGCAATTTTCCCGGAAAAGCACTGCAAGGCGAAAGAAAGAGCCCGCCCACGCGCCGCTTGCCATCATGATTGTCTGCGCTGCGTCACAGCTCGTATCTCTTGCGATAGTGAAGTTTAGGTGTGTCTGTTTGTTCATGGCATTAAATGGAGGCTATAACGCTGGATTTGGAGATCGTTTGAAACTGATGGCGCGGTCCCAGTGCTAAAAGATGATTAGCACATGAACTGCACGCGGTAAGTGAAACTAAGTCATATGTCTGTGTTTTGTTGGCAATCGGCGCGTACGTGAATAATTTTCTGTCCGTGCTGTTGCGTGCTCGTGCTGTAGTCCCATCCCTCCTGCCTGCCTCCAGTAGCTCGTGGTTTTCCGGAAATTATCGTACTGCTGTATCTCTCTTTTATAAATTTGATCAAACTAAATACTCTTCGAAGATACGACGTAGGCAATACTACTGTATGGGTACTCGAGATTAATATGAGATTGTCAGAAACTGCGTGTGTTACCCGATCTTTAAAAATCATAAGACATCAAAATAAGAAAAACTGTTGTGTAAATCAGACAACTAAGGTGCAAAATAAATACATGTTTACTTCTCACCTTTTGAGTAATGATGAAGAACATTAAGTTACGTTTTGCTATCAATGGAAAGAAAAAACTACAACCTATGCTTCCAGACGTTTTGAATATACTCCAATGACTTTAATTACCATTGACTGCCGACTAAATCTTATTTTAGTCAGACCCTTGCCCTCATCCCTACAGGCCATTTTTACTCATCCTAATCCATTCAAAAAACAACAACCTTACTAACATGTAAATAAATATTTAATAATTCAATGTTTCAATAAAAATATATATTTGGCATATGGACAGTCAATGTTATTCTAGAGAAGTTTCTCTCTTCCAACACTATGTAAACATTTTGTTTTTCCTTTCTTTTTTGTTCTTAAAACATAAAAGCATGATTTTCTGCTAAACTGCTTTGATTTGTGTTTATCTGTGTAGTACTTTTTACAATACATATGATTTTAGAGAAGCAACAAACACAAATATATAGTTTTTCTTTTTCATTTTATTCATAATGATCTTTGAAACTAAAATGTGTTTTTTACATAAATCACAACCAAAATTGTGTAGTCAGATGGCATGTGTCCTTTTAGTTAGCTGGCTGACTAACCAGGATCCTACATGTGGTTTTGTATGAAATTGATCATTTTTAAAATTATTTTTATTTATAAGACACCGGCAGACGGCAAAGTTACCTAAGTCAATTTATTCCTCTACATGCATCATACAAAACACTTCAACTGCATATTTAAACATTCTGACTGTGGAGAAATACATTTGATTGCAAAAAAACGTACAATCTGTTTTTTGTCTTCTGGCTGAAACCATTGGTTATAGCATCCTCATTCATATTATACATTTGGAAGATAGCATTGCGGTTAACTGTCATGTTAAAATATAACAGGTAATATCATTGCGTTCCATAATGCGTCGTGATGCAATGATAACTACTATCATCCAGTTTACTACAGTAAAATTTATTACAGTTTAACAGATGTGACTGGCAATGCCGCAAAGATGGCGGTCCATAGGTCTTACAAACACAAGCATCCGCAGTCAAGATGCATGGAAATGTTATCGGCTAGCTTTCTTCGGGTATTATAAACTTAAAATATAGTTAAACTATCGACACGTTTATACCCAGCTACCTAAAAAATAACACATCTGGTTGAATGGCACAGATAAGGTAACTCTTTCGTTCCCTTTAGTTATTAGGTTTGTAAATGCTGCGATAAAACATAAAAATCATGTTTTGAACTAAGTGATAAGATTGGCAATATTTAAAGCTAAATTGTTTTCCCCCTCATATATCATCAGAAGCAATTATTCACGAGGGACACCTACTACACCAAACACACACTCTCTAAAAGAGGGTTGGAATAAATCGTGCCATGGCAGATTAGACCCAAAGCACCCCATGGGATTGTGGGAAGGACAGTTCCTATAGGACACTTGGGATTACTGGACGGGGAGTTTAGCACAATCACTTTAGACGGGCATTTCTGGTGCCCCCAAACCTGTCCATCACATGTTGTCATAGAAACCATGCCATGTCTTTCAATCACAGGTCTAATGCTTTATTGGCTACCTATACTGCCCCTCTTCTATCTACTGCTGGGCCTTCCTCTTGGTTCCAATGGCATGTCAATGTCCATTGCCATAGCAACAGACCGTTGTTGTTCATATTGTTGTTACGGGATTCGCTGACCCACGGTGGCGATTTAAGGCATCCTCCAAGAACGCCACAATCTTGTCACTGTCGTCCTGTGAAACGGGACAGAAAGTAAAATTGTAGCTGAACTATAGTTTTGGTTTTATTCATCTTTTAAATCAACTTTTATTTTTAGATTTTTAATTTTGATGTTAATTTTATTTACATTTTTGTAATATGCTTTTGTCATTTTATTATTTATTTGTTTATTGCTATATAAGATTAAGTTTTATTTTAGTTGTTATTATTACAATTTCCTTAAACTTATTTCAGTTAATTTCTGAGGCAACATTTACATTTTTCATTTACTATTTGATTTCAAAGTTTTATCATCAGTACACTAAAATAGCCTTGAGGATTCTAAGTATATGTGTTTTAATTCTTCATAAATCTAAATGTGTGTATGTCTCCAAGCAGATCAAATAAATGAATTAAACCCTTTAAAGTCGCCTGGAGGCAACATCATCTTTTTTTGTCTTACCTCACTGATGAAAGCATGATGGATAAGTTCATTGACCAAATCTCTTGAACTGTCAGCTAGACATAGAAATATAATGTTATTTTAAATAGCTACATCTGTATTTTTATATCTATGTAGCTTCATGTTCTTAGAAAAACGGTTTATTCCATTTATTAAAAAAATAAGGGTGACGATTCTCTTACTTGGCACAATGTCACAGCTGAGCTGGCGATGAAGTTTATCGTCCAGCTTCAGGAACAGGGTGAGCTATAAAAGCACAGTATATATAACTGTGCTTTCTGTGTCCATTGAAATGTAAGCATACTGCTGTCCTTATAACTTTCAGATGCTAATATTTAAAATCACTTTGGATCAATATCTGTGTTCTAAAAGCAATTAAAAATAGCAAACTCACATGAATTTTAGTTGAATCGTCATTAGACTCCAGGTTACAATGCATCTGTACCACCTAGAACAAAGTCAATAACTTCAATTTAATTAAATTAAATTTACATGACTGCATTCAAAAGACACTTTTATCCAAAGCAAATTACAGTGCATTTGATTCTATCGGTACGTGTTTGTTTCCTTGAATTGAACTCATATGCAAAGCTACAATTTGTGCGGCAGAAACAGGAAATAAACAACTGAAGTGAATTGTCAATCCGCTTGTTAATCCTGATGTCACGGCCCACCATATATGGAAGGTCATATACTCAGACATGTGATAAGTCAAGGACAAAAAAGAAGGAAGACTGCATGCATGCACCCTCGCCCAACCCCCCCCAAAATGTCTTTAATGTTACGATTTAAATGTTACATGATTAAAAACAGGCACTGTCTGCCAAAAATATATATTATTCACTTAGCAACACAAAAACAAACTATTATAATTTACACAATTCTGACTATCAGTTCAAATGTTTATTAGTTTAACAGTATTTAACAGTACTAAACAATATTTAATAAAATAGGTTGATGCTTTGTGCAAATATATTATGCTAATATCAAATAAGATGGCATTAACAAATGGCACCCCTTGAGTAGTATAGATTAGGCCAATTTTTAATTTTAATGTAATCAGCAATAATTCATTAACAGACTTCCACAGCCACTAGATGGCGCATCTACGTCATTCATACAGCGTTTGTCCGCTTTAATCCACATGTAATAAAGGTATTTGCAAACGCTGCATGTTGCTGCATGTTCATTTAATTGTATGCATTCAGTAGAGACTTCAACACGTTTATATATTAGACAGTGACTAGATCGCTCATTTGTATAGTTTAAAGCCATTAAATCGCGGAATGGCCTATTTTAGTATCTGTATATAGATGTTATAATGTTAAAGCTCCAGACTTTTGATAACACCTAGAATAACTAAATCCACCAAAGGGGGTGGAGCTTTCTCATACTTAGCACCTAAACTCTGGAATAGCCTTCCCGATACTATTCGAGGGTCAGACACACTCTCCCAATTTAAATCTACATTAAAGACACATCTTTTCAGCCAAGCATTCACTTAATGCAAAATATGCTATATAAACCACCGGGAGACTGCATTTATTAGATATTATTTACTAGAATAATCTTGATTGTTCTATAAACACCATGCACTGTTCTGTTTTTTACCCTTTTTGTGTTTTTCAGTTTTTCTTATTTTCTCCTGTAAAGCTGCTTTGGAACAATGCACATTGTGAAAAGCGCTATATAAATAAAATTGAATTGAATTGAATTAAAGCATATCATATAGACGTCTCAAACTTCCAGACTCTGGATTTTCTGTATACGTTACAAAATTCTGTTCAGTTCCACACTTACTTAAAAATCACACCACGCGCTTTTTTGAGTACCAAACAGCTGTGTTTGCCCCGATTCACATTTCGCGTGTAAAACAGCGCGGAAAACGCAAGACGCGACCTAATGACCCGCGGTGCGCGCGCGGCACTCTCTAAAGTTGAACTATTTCCATCTCGATGCGGTGCCGACGCGCCTAGAAAAATGTGCGCGTGCCTGCCGCGTGTCTACATTTAAAATAACGAACTTGCGCACGCAAAAGTCGGGAAATGTGACTCTCTTGATACATAAAGATTATTTACAAAATTATGTTCTGAATGAAGCGGTCGCTCTGCATTAATAACAAGCGTGTGCGGGACGTAAAGAGCGTAGAAAGGATCCTGTTGGCCAACTAGTATGATAAAAAAACGGAATGCGTAAATCCTTATTTATACGGAAAAATCACATTCCTGTATACTGTTTCCGGGTCCGAACGCACAATAAGATGATAGGGCATAGGCAAACAACAAGAAATGCTAATATACGCTCATTGCGAGCTATAAAACTATCGGAAAACCGCGATCCTAACCTTTATCGTCATAACGAAATCCCATATGGCCAGTCAGCGATTTGTTTTTCATAATTTATTCAAATATTGATGTCGGAGATTCCGTGAGCCTGGTGACTGAAGTGTATACTTTGAGTTATAAAACGGTCAGTTCTGGTCCTTGATTCTGATTGGCTGAGCGGAGTTCTAAGCCGTTATAAAACACCCCAGTATATAACGGCTGACCGCACCACATAGCCTAAATATCATTTTATTTACTTTATTTTATGAAACCTTGCTAAGCATATGAAATAACCGTTTTATAAAAGCAATAAGACCCGCGAAGCAGTGGGTTACAGTGCATTTTATAACAGCTACGGGGTTTTAGGCACTCCGCTTCGTGCCACAACGCTCTTAGCTGTTATAAAATGCACTGTAACATACTGCTTCTTGGGGCTTATTGCTTTATTAATACATGTTTCGCTTAAATGTGCAATATGAGTAAACAGTGCTCATAGACGGCTGTTTAAGCAGTAGCCCCGCTTGAAATGAATAGATGCTTGGACCCAAAAAAGGTGTTCCTTACGTCACCACTTAACAACCTAATAGTGGACACACCTTCCTTGTCTCCGCCTCTTGAGGTTCAGGTGTGGGGATCTTTACTGTTTCCACATGTTCTTGGGACATGGTGAGGGCACGGGGTACAGGATGCTGTCGCGCGGATGCAAAGTTCATCAGTGGGTAAATGCCGTTCCTGAATGGAAAACCAAACTGATTAGCCTAATTGTATTTTTGTAACCAAAATGGTGCAAAATTTAGCATGAAATGCAACACTGACTTCACGTCCTCCAAAAACTTGTCGAGTTCTAGAGGAGAAACATGAGAGTACCTGCAGGACAATAAAAATATAGAGGAATAATTCAAATAAAGAAGAACAGGGAAATAAAGTTTAGATCAGACGCAACGTTCGTGCAAAGTGCAGAATGTGAACATTTTCCATTTTTTCTCCAATCTTTAGTTTCAAAAACACATTTTGTGCCTACTGTGAGACTTACTTGAGATGAACGTGAGGACGATCTTTGTGGAAAATCTCTGCCATGACGCCATTGGGATCAAATGATTTGGTCTTCTCTTCAACACAGTTCTCTGGCAGCATGTCTTTAAAACAACAGATTTTGCTTTTGTGGTTTTCAAAAGGCATTTTATTATAAAGCAACATTTAGTAGTAAGTACATTATTTTTAATGCACAAATTAAGGCCAATTTATAACAAAATTTTGATAAACCAGGATTATAAAATGACTGCTATTTTCGATTCTTCGATCTGATTGGACGAGAGGCATGCTGCGATTATTGTGCTAATTCACGTGTTGTCACTTAAATATGATGTTAATGAACGTTTTACATAATGTGTCTTTAATAAATGAAGAGTTCACTTGCAAAGTTTTCAAAAATTATGTTTTTTTTTTGTGCATTCTAAGTAATATCAATCAAACTGCAGTTGGGTAGTTTTAATAAAGTAATGATAAAACATCAAAAAATACAGCTGACTAAGAGGCCATCCACACGGAGATGCATTTAGCTGTATACGTAAAGATTTTGTATCGTATCGGCATTTCGTCCAGACGAATCCAGCGTTTTGGGAGCCTGAATCACGAAATATAGAGATACAAGGTTTCAGAAGGACAACAGCGATATGAAATTTTCACCCCTCTTCCCCCAGTGAAAATCATATGAATAATATTCAAATTCATATTTCTATCACACAGACTCACAAAACAAATTGAAAGCTCTCACTCTCAATAATATCACTGCATATTTCACAGATCTAACACTTTAGAGTAACATAACAGAATACATTTCAAATTATTGTCAAATTGTTAAATTCTGTAAAATGCTAAATTTGCACCAAAGCACAAAAACTAGTGATGCACAATATTGGATTTTTGCCGATATCCGATATGCCGATAATTTCCACCTCAATTAAGCCGATACCGATATATGCTGTCTATCCACCTGGCGTTTTTACACAGCTAAAAGCGGCAGGCGCTGGACAGCGTTTTTTTCAACCGAGGTGCTTTGGTCGCAATTATAAGCTGCATGGGAAAAAAATAAGCGCCAGCACTGAGCCCGTGGAAAAAAAACGCGCGCTCGTATGACAAGAATGCACTCTCGCCTTGTAATAATGCGCTCGCACCATTTGTCATTAAAATAACGCCATAGACATTTAAATAACAGGATTCCGCGTCCGCATGTAGTTACATGGACTCAGTACGATGCGCCATTGATTTATTGTCACACACAACAAGCACCACTACGACAAACGCACTACACACAAACACACAGCTCTGTAATGCACATATTCTTATTATTCTACATATATGTCGCACTGTTGTTGTTGTTTTTTCAAGTTACTTGTCCAGTCGGGCAAGTAAAGTTATCTCTCACTTGCCCATACATAACATTCACTTGTCCCGGACAAGCGGACAAGCGTTAATGTCGAGCCCTGCTTTTCACATTTTAAAATTATGATAAACGAAACGCCCTGGTGCTCAAGTTCAAAGTCTACTTCCGATGGACGATGGGCAGGATTCAACTTTATTTTTACTCTGTGTTTTAGTTAAAAACGTTAATCAATAAATAGGCAGTGCGCGGCTGACGGGCGCAGAGATGGATGTCTTTGCGCACTCAGTTAATGTAAGAATGTGCTGCTTTTACAAGCATGATTTAATTACAGCTTCCTATCGGCTAGGCATATCAGCGTTATTTTCTTTATCGGGCCGATGCCGATAATTAATTTATAAGCCATTATCTGCCGATAATATCGTGCATCCCTAACAAAAACCATGGGTTACTTTGCTTTTACATAATAAAACCTTGATTAATTTCCCTAACGGAAGCAATATTTCCAAATAATGTTTCTATTAAATACACTGTCTCGTGACAAAAAGGGTTTGTTAAGGTAGCACACAGAAATTAAATGACTCTGGATAAAATAATGATATTTTTACTCTTTAATGCTTTACCAGATTGTTGTGCTGATAGAATGGATATGTTCATTGTAAGCACTTACACTGGTTATTGATGAGACAGTGTGCGGCCAGCAGCTTCAGGGAATGCACTTCAAATAACACGCGGTGAAACAGAAGATCATGTGCCATTGGCCGGAGCCTGGGTTTGTGACCTACACATGTCTGAATAAACTCCTGTGAAATCACAACAGCAAGATTCATTACTAGATTTTAGAAACATCATATTTATGTACTTTTAATTATAAAATGCCACGCTATTAGGATGCTTTGAATGGTTGCTAGGCAACAGCTATGCAGTGTTTTCTGGATGGCTGCTTGCAATGATTTTATGGTCCCAAGTCGGGACCTTTTCACCAATTTTATCATAAGCCATGTGAAAAACAACAACAACGTTTATCATATCAGCACACATACTCTCATGAGAGGGTCTTCTAATGATTGGCCAGCATTAGTTATGGCCTCCTTAGACACAAGAGAATCCCCATTGGCTTGGATCTCCAACACAGCCATCTGGAGACACAAATGTGTTTAAATATTAGCGTGTGAGGGATGACGAAAACATGCACGGTATGAATTATATCCATATCTTCTAGTGATCTCACCTCCAATGCACAAATCCCAAAGGAGAAGATGTCTATGGCGTAGTCATCCTCACATGCTGAGAAGAAAGAATATATACACAGTACTGTGAAAAGGTTAAATAAATATTCCTTTATGTTCAATTATTTTAATTTAATAATAATAACAACATGTATAATACCATATATTTATTTTATGTATCTATATATACACATTATTTATCTATACACTGTATTACATACATTCAATTATGTATGAAAATTGTGAAAAGCACAATATAAACACAATTGAATTGAATTATTAATACAATTTTTAGATTATATTTATATCCTTAATTGTTTATTATCTGTCTTTTATAAATATATATGTAATATCACTTAACCACATTTGTTATCATAATCTTTATTAGAACCTTTCTAACTATTAATACATTTATTTTAATCGTATTATTTATTTTTACTTAGGCAAGTTTTGTACTTTTTCATCAGTTATTCTTTAGACTTTTCCTCACGCCCTTGCAACCCCACAGTTTAGGACCCCTGCCCTAAAACAGTTAATAAACATCTTTAATAAACATAAACACTTTTATGGGTGGTGCTTTTTAAATGTATGTGATTTGATATGTGTTAAGTTGTAGGTTGTTCTTGTTAAAAACCAATAAACATTCAGTCAAAAGAAAGAAAAACGATGGGTTAAGCATCTAATGTGCCTGCGCTGTATATAAACTGAAAACACTAATCATGTTTATCAAACAGTGTACAAGAATATCCGAACAAGGTAAAAAAAAGTCATGCTCTTACTCACAGCCGTACTCTGGGGAAAAGAAGTGGAGGTTTTTTTTGTCTTCTCTATGTTGGTGTATCTTGCCATGGACACCTCCTTCTGGGAACACTGGGTAAAACAACCCATAAGACTTACACCAGAACATTCTGATATACAGATCCTTTCAATGTAATCTGTTATTTATTAATATAATATTTTCACAGAAATGATATAATGGCTCTCACCATTCACAAAGAGTCGGTGCCAAACTATAGGGACAGACAGAAAGATGTGGTAATACAAACATTTCACATCCATATGCATACTGTCCCTTACCTTGGCTTCATTTTAGCGTGTGACTCAAACAAATATCGATTAACAGATATCACACGATGTCAGTGATATCGATTGAAAAATATTAAAGTGATTTACACTGAATTTTTAAAAAATTAAAAATAATATAACAAGCAACACCTCTGCAAACAAACAGCTGTTTAGTCCAAAATGTAATTACGTGTAAAAAGATTTCACTAAAACCAAATGTGCATGGAAAAGCATACCTGATCCGATTTTAATAAGGCCATTGTGCTGAATAAAGATTGTGTCACAGGTGAGATTGCCATGAATTATGGGAGGATCACAGGAGTGAAGATAACTAATGGACACAATAGTCATCAGTATAATCTCTGTGTGCTTCCTAATACACAAATGACACAAATCTAGTGTGTTAAAGATGATGTCACCTGAGGGCAGACAGAATCTGTGTGCACCAGCGTTTCCAGGCCTAAAATAAAAATCAATAAACTCACAATAAATACAAAAATTCACAATCACTCACATTATATCAAAACTTTAATGTTTGAACATCTTCAGTGCAGCCCCCTTTGCCTAATATTTTGTAAACATGTATTCTTGTCGCTTCTTCTGAAACTTAATTTTAGTGAAGCGGCCATACATCTTCACAAAGTAGTGCACTTAAATAATGTCGAAAGTGCTGAATGTAATTCAATGGGTTTTTTTTTAATCATGTGAAGGATCGACCTTTACATTCATGGTCTTGTGGTTTTTCTTGGTCTTCTTCAGGAACTGCTTCAGGCTGCCAGAAGACATGTATTCTGTGATGAACACCACCTGTGAGACGCAGGTATGAACTCTTCACTAAAAAAACAGTAATGATATGATGTCTGCGAGGGCAAACCGCTTCTTAAAGTATTTCATTGTATCCCTGGATGATTCCAAAGATTAAAATGAAACACAATTTGAAAAGGCTTCAATTTTGGCCTTGCTACAAAAAAGGACAATGCCAACAGCTTTGTATTACCCGAGTGTGGTTGTCCCCAATGTCCAGCCAGTATTTGTGAAATTTGACAATATTGGGGTGGTCCACCTGCATGAGGTTCTCAAACATCTCCTTAATTTTGTCCTATATACAAACACACACACAAAAGACCCAAAATAAACTTTTGACCCCACCACATAAACACATACTTGTGGAATACAGAAATAATCAAACATGTGCTGCTGCACACATACTCACCTCTACTGTCTTGAAGACCTTTTTGTCATGAAAGAGAACCTCATTCCACACCACCTCCACACCCTCCTCAGTGTCCATGGCGAGAGAGGCGCTTTCCACACCAGGAACATTTCCCTGACTCACCTGATGGGGGCGACAAACACGGAGCGCAATGCACTTACATTAAAGAAGCAAACTCACAAGTCCTTTTATGTATTTATTATACTGTATATCTATACATCTATCTATCTATATAAATCGATAAGGCAATAATGTCGATGTGATGTGTGGAAACAAATGTTTGTGCGCAATGTATGATTTCTTTTAGACATCTTTTGTGGTTTTCAGAGAGAAGGTTCAACTGGGATTTGCAGTGGATCGATCGACAGTGAGAGAGAGGCTCAATGCCATAATGAAATAAAGAGGTAGAGAGATGTCATGTTAAAAGTCATTTTCTTGTATTTATATTACACGATTATTTTTCCTCTTTTATCCTTTACACAGCATGTTATCGTAATACCACCTTGTTGTTTGTTGTTATTGCGATACTGTATATGTCTTGTCATTACGTGTTTTATGTTATGATTGTTTGGAAATTTGTAAACACGTCATGTCATTAAAGTGCGTTGCAAAAGAACGAGCGTGAAACAGAACGTCAAAATAAAAGTCATTTTTGTATCTACGTTACAAGATTATTTTTCTTTTTTATCCCTTACCCAGCATGTTATTTTAACACCACCTTATTGTTTGTTGTTTTTGTGATACTGTGTTTTTTATCATTATATGTTTTAATAATGAAGTACTTTACATTAAATATAACAAATTAAGAAAGAGTGCGATAGAAAGAGAAGAGAGAGAGATTAGACTCAATGCCAAAATGAAACAAAGAGGCAGATTATGTGGCGACACAGAAGATAGGTTAAGAGAGAGAAAGAATCTCAGTGTATGTGGGCAGAAAGACACATTTGCGCCTCTGTAACTGTCTGTCTGACTCATGACTCTGACTCATAAGTGTATCTCTGACAGTTTTATATCTATAGCTCCCTGCTGTTAAACACACACAGTTTCTCATCAAGTGCTGGATGTCAGACCAAACATGTGCTTCAACAGACTGCCTTTCTTCTACATCTACTATATTTGTGCCTCGTTAATAGATTTTAATTGGTTTAACATGAAAACATATGATGTAATGGTTAAATAAAACCCAAGGTCAAGACCATTTAAACATACAATATTATGATCCCAGTTGATTAAGAGAAAAATAATGGCCACCTATATTTGAGATTTTACGTTAGCTTTGTTGTTGTATGTGTTCTGTGTCAAGTGGGCTTCTACCAACGATATGGGACGGAATTAAACTAAATGTCTATTGCATATTCATGTCAGCACGGCTGCTTATCTTAACTGACCTTATGTGCACTATTTCAGTATAAGATTGTAATGTTTTTATGAGTTTCTCAAATGTGTTTGTTTTCAGTCTACTACATCTACTGTAGCATCTTTTTTATCCGGTGACCTAAATCATTTATATTATGTTTGAATACAAAAACTTTAATGTTCCCAGTTTTAGCTTCAAAGCTTTTTGTTTCGTCTGATAATCTGTTTATGGCTGTAAGAGAGGAACTGTGAGATGGTCTGATTATTGGACGCATTGATTCATGAGCACGGAATCAATCCCAACACTAGCCGAAGGCCTGTAATATATCACCCCCACAAACTAAATAAGACTACATACATGCTTTCCTGAAGTTTTTAGAATATGGTAAACAAGAGGTGGCGGATTCGCTTCTTTGAGCACAGATCAATTAAAATCATTGAGGAATTTACTCTTTCGAACAACATTTTACGAAGAATGCCTTCGATTTAGACCAGGGTTACATAATGTTATTATTATACACATCTAAAAAAATGCTGGGTTATTTTCAACCAAATTCAATGGGTTATAAATATATGCTGGGTTGTTCCAGCCTTAAATGTTGGATTGTTCCAACTCAAGGTTGGGTCATATATGAACATTTCTGGGTTATTTTTGGCCCAGTGGATGGGATCGTCCCATTTTGACCCAACCATGGGTTAAAAATAACCCAGCATTTACCAAACATTTACATTTATTTAGTTGATGCCAAAGTGACTATCAAATGACAGAGCATTTAACATTTTGCATTTCAATTTTTTTATATTTAAAGCTATTATTAAAGTACCAGTGAAATTATAAATTCATGAAATATTGCAGCGTTTATATTTTCGTTTTAAAATCCAAAATAAAAATTCTGTCATCTTTTATTCACACACATGTCCAGAACTCTATATTCCAAAAAAGATATTTTGAGAAATGTCTCAGTGGTTTTGTGTTCATACAAGGGAAGTCAATGGGGACCAATGTTGTTCGGTTATCAACATTCTTCAAAATATCTTCTTTTCTGCCGAAGAAAGAAACTCACACAGGTTTGCAATGATGTCAAAATGAGTAATTGATGAAATAATTTTCATTTTTACACGTTCAGAATGTTGTTGCATTTTATGCTTCTATTGATGAATAAAGGTAACAATAAACCAGTGTAATCTGGTCTGGTGTAGGTTGCATGTCCTCATTTTGATCTCTATGCCCAGACGCTGAGGTCAAACCCTTTCAACCAGAAAACAGCTCTGATCTGAGCTCTGTACCCAAACACCCGGGAGGGTTGCATTAGGACCATGGGTGACCTGGATTTGAACCAGAGACTTAAAAGCCAGTCGATGGAAAAATCCTAACAGATGCATGTACATCATGCATCAATTCCTTCTTTTAATATACAGTTCTGTGAAAAAGTTTTACATGCAGTAATATGTAGTTGTTAACATAATATTTCAACAATGAGCTGGAAGTCGTAAACCTCTCACCATCACGACATTGTGTCCAGCGTCACAGGAAATATCACTGTAGTTTAATAAGTATTAGCAGGTTGTGTAATACATCAACAGTTCACAAAGGGTAATGTGATAAAAGAAGTTAAAACAATAGGGACTTTGTTCAAAATGAGGGAAAAGTGCTCATGTGCTCCATCTGCAAAAAAATAGTCCCGTTCTTGCAAACCCCGAGAGAAAATCGTCTGGGCTTGTGTTTAAGATGTGGTTGTGGTAAAGCCAGCATGAGGGCGTATAAAAATATCTTAAAATTAGTCTGAAATGGTGAACTGAAGAAAGGAATTCATGATAGAGATTCATGATTATTAATAAATACAATAACCAAACAGACGGCATAGTCCTGGAATGTAAAGTAAAGTACTGAAGCGTTTTCAATGGAAACGTTATGCAAGTCTCAAAGGTCATTTTGTGTGTGTTTCTATTAAGTTAAACTGAACTTCACTATCACACTCTTGGTCCAACAATTAGTTAAACATTAACTAGTTTCCCTTTCAGTAAAATACTCAAACATATCTTAAATATTAAGACACTATACAGTGACAAGGAAAAAAGGTAACAGTGTGTTTTCTGCAGATAAAAAAATGTAACTAAATAAAAACATTGTGTGAATTATCATATTTGAGGTTGGGATTATCACAAAGATTAGCCCTAATATGATGTCAAATTAGAGGTTTATAATGTCTGGATAACAAAACAGAAACACTGCTAAAACAAATAGTGTTGCAGTCTGGCCTGTATGTTGGGATATACATTGGGTGACCGTGTTATATCATAAATATGCTATACAAATTTATGATTAAATTGATTTTATTGATTTATTCACGTGATAATAATTCATCAATTTATGTCAAATAATCATTTAGCGGCACCAAAAAAGCGTTAACGTGTTTGAAAGGTTTGTGTGACAGTCACCACGTACAGAATTAACAATAAACCGATGATTACTTTGGAATTCTAAAATTCTGAGATTACATTGCATTAGGAGTTGTTGAGAAATGCTTTACAGCCAACCAGGAATGTTTTGTGGCCAAAACATAGAATCGGTCATTCAAAAGATTTCAATAGTCATTAAAAGGACAGTTCACCCAAAAACGAAAATTCTGTCATCATTGACTCACCCTCTTGTCATTGTCACTTTCTTTCTCTCGCAAAACACAAAGCGCTGGCACCCATTTACTTCTATTGTATGGACACAAAACCAATTCAAGTGAATGGGTGCCGGTGAACAACGTTCTTTAAAATATCTTCTTTATGTTCTGCGGAAGAAAGAAAGTGACAATGACACGAGGGTGAGTCAATGATGACAGAATTTTTATTTTTGGGGTGAACTATCCCTTTAAGGGCATGTGAGGTAGAATAATTCCTAAGAGGTGCATTAATGTGCTCTGGCAATACTGTACAGATTTTGATTAAAAAAAACTCTATAAAGGTTTACTGGCACCCTGTGAATTAAATAGAAAATAAGATTTCATCTGTAATAACTGCTGGCTTTTTGGGGTTTACAACAAACGGATCGAAAGTACTCCTACACGGCAAGTTGTGAGTAAGTAAAAGGTTGCAGGAAGTACAGTAAATTCATCTATAAATACCAGTAATATGAAATGAAATTTTAAAAATCTAATCTGATCATGTTTTCTGCTTTATGGCCATAGATTCATAGAGTTCATGGTTGCTTGTGGCATTAGACATCCACTTTCCCAGAGGAGCTCTGCTCCGGCTATATAAACAATCTGTCCATTTCCCACGCTGTCCTCATAAATCTAAACATGACGTTGATAAAGCAAAGCTCTGAGATTCTGCTTCTAGAATGAAGAACTAACTGAAACATTTATTCTTGGTATTGTTAGGAGGTCAAAAGTTTAGGGTCACTTGACTGAAGTGTTTCTCATAATCTTGAAAAGCGTTTAATCCGAAATTCAAGGCCAATACACATTTCTAAAAATAAACTTGCAAAACATTGTTATCTGTCTAATGAAATGTTAATGACATAAATACACTGTAAGCATAAAATAATATAATAAACTGTTTTATCTCAGACCTCATCCTTAGAAAAGTTTGAATCTGTAGAGCTTGAAAACGTCCCTCTGTGTAATTGACCACAGGGAATGCTTATGAGAGACATTTCAATTGCTATCTTCAGTACCATTAGTGGCAAATGGAAAACAGTGTGCTGTACCGTTAATTAACACAAAGTCAGAAGAAAGTGTATGAATTTTAGCGGCATCTAGTGGTGAGGTTGCGAATTGCATCCAACGGCTCACTCCACTCCTCCCCTCCTCCTTTCAGCATTACGGTGCTGACACGGGACTAAGATGTCGTCACATTTTCGCTTCTTTGCCGAAGGAGATAACGTATGAAACGCATTCTGTAGAGAAGTTTGTCTGTTTAGGGCTACTGTAGAAACAACATGGCGACTTCCATGCAAGGGTACCCGCTGCGTATGTAGACAGATATATTCATTTTCGTTATTTTAAATGTAGACGCGCAGCAAATAGGGGGCGAGGCCGCATCGAGATGGAAATAGTTCAACTTTTCGGAGTGCTGCGTGCCCAGCACAGATCATTTGAAGAGACAAAGCAGTGCGGCTCGCGTTTTCCGTGCGGTTTTAGACGCGAAATGTGAATCTGGCCTTAATTTGCTTGACAGATGCTGTGGAGCGACATAAAGTGCATTACAGGTCCAGTGTGTAATTTTTTTGGAAGATCTATTGACCAAAATGCAATATAATATATATAACTATGTGGCACTCCGAAAAGTTGAACTATTTCCATCTCGATGCGGCTTCGCCCCCTATTTGCATTTAAAATAACGAATATGTGCACAGAAAAGACGCGAAATGTGAATCGGGCCTAATATAAATAAATGCCTAAAGAATGAAATAATCTCTTCTATTCTTTATACAGTGACTGTCTACTTCATCTGAGGTTCTTATATGTTGCCTCTTTAATGTCATGAAAGAATTATCAATACTAACAAAGTCAGATATCATCATTCCGAGTATTATGGTGGTTTTTCTAGACATATTATTGACTTTTCTTATATTCTAAATATATTACTGAGTTTTCTTATATAAAATAGTTTTCTTATATAAAATAATACATTTAAAGGTAGTTATAGAGTTCATGTACTTCTCTGATCTTAACAAGGGCTATGGGACTTATGTATGAGTTTGAGCACTTGAACACCTGCGTACACACCAAATATCTTATCACACTAAGACAGGAACTGCACGTACACCACACACACTTTTGTAGAGAAGTTTAATTAAGAACGCTGGGTTGCTTATTCTTACGCTAAACAATGAGCTCATTTTTAATAAAACCACACACTTTTTGTAGAGGAGTTTAACTTATCGCATACAGCCAAGGACGCTGGGGTGCTCATTATCACTAAACCATGAGTTCATTTTTTAAAACCAATGTTAAATCATGTATTGTCCGAAAGCCCCCGGAAAGGTGTCAAGATAAAGAGCACATGAAATACGTATGTGTTGATTGAAAGGCGCTCCCTACGATTAAATCCTAACATGGTAGGCCGGAAATATAACTGTAGCAAGTGCAGGCTGAAATGTAACTGTAACGAGTCGTAAGGGGATGGACTAATAAAAATAAGTGATGTCATGTAAAACCTGGTTGGTAGAAGATGATGTCAGGTAAAACATGATTGGTTTAAACTGTGATAACAACTTGAGAACAATGTATAAAAGATGGAGTCAGACATGTATTCTTTGGACATCATTGGACATCATTAGATGAACTCTGTATGTCTCTCTTTGATTGCTCGAGCAAATAAAGATTGAAAACTCTTGAAACCTGGCTCTCTGGTCTTCGTGAATTCTTTCTACATTGGCTGATCGACTTTTCGCCACAACAGTATCCAGTCATGGCCGAGTACAGCTCCATACGCCCTAATGGAAAAGCATCACTTAAGCAGACAGCAATAATGTGAAATCATCACATCTAAGTGCTGTTGTATTAGTGTATCTGAGCGTCTCCAGTTCACTTCCAGCGCTGGTACACTGATCTAGTGTCAAAGCCGCTCAACTGGGTCTAAACTGTCGGTCAGCAGAATTTGATCCTTGATATCGGTGATCTATAGGGGCAGTTTGAACGCTGGCACTCTTTCTGAAATCACAAACATTGCTGAAAACATTTCTCCTTTTGTAAGACCGGTACTTTCTATCGTTATCTTAGTACGGTAGCGAAAGATACATCACAGATGAGATCTCTTTCATTTCTCTTAGACATCAGTGAGTTAAATCAAGAGAAAATGAACATTTTTGTCTAGATCTCCTGCGTCTTGGATATTTCTTCTCTCAACTCTCAAATGTCTCCGTTAGAGTTTCAGAAGTGATCTCAATACAATGACACAAACTGAGCTCAGATTTGTAAAGTCTGCAATCAAAAGTCAATATGAATGAAGATCTCAATATGAACTCAAACATTTCTGATCATATTTACCCAAATCTAGATTATTTGACCTCTACAATCTACATTCATATTACACCTCCATACTCTTCATATATTCTAACAATTGTCCCGTGTGTTTCTATTATTAATTTTATTATATTAGTATTATTTTCCTGTGGGTAGGTAAAGCTAGCACTGGACAGAGTAAAACAGGGTACAGAAGGATAGAAGAGTGTTTGGTAGAGTATGTCTGAGCAAAAGTCTATTAACAATTATTTTTGGATCACCTACAGTATTATATATTGCGCATAAATATTAAAACATTGCATATAAAATCCAACTCAGGTTGCGTGCTTCTCAGTGTGCATTGCCTGTTTTAGACCACTTTATACCTGCTCGGATGATCATTTAAAGGGGTCAAATGACAGGGCTAAAACGAATATTATTTTTTGTTTTAGATGTAATGCAATGTGTATACATGATTTAAGGTTCAAAAATGCTGTATTTTCCACACACCGTGCATGTTTGTATCTCCTCTTTGCCCCGCCTCTCTGAAACGCGCAGATTTTTTACAAAGCTCATCGCTCTGAAAAGCGATGTGTGCTATGATTGGCCAGTGAACTGGTGCGTAGTGATTGGTTGAATACTGCAAGTGTGATGGAAATGTAACGCCTCTTACCATATTTGGAACATCAGGTTCCAAAGCAATTGTACTGACAGGTACGCCCACCTTACTTGCGTAAACATTTGGGCGGTCTTAGTCAACTCATACCACGAACTGACGTAGATTTGTGTGGGTGTGGTTACACGAGGCGTTTCAGGCAGGTCTGGGTGAGCATTCGCTTTTAGATAGAATGCATCTTTTGTTCCGACACTTTTATTTTTGCAATTTTATTGTCTAATACATGCATGGGCAACTTATAACACACCAAAGACAGAGAAAAACACGTATTCGCGCCATATGACCCCTTTAAAGCCACAGTTTGTCAAATCTGCCGCTAGAGGGCGCACATTCAAAACAACAACAATGGCGTAGCTTGATGATGATGCTGTGACAGAGCGTGGAATGATGGGATCTGTTGTCTTCAACTCCACCGCTGATGGCCATCAATCAAACGGGAACGAGAAATCATGTTAATCATGTTTCTACGTCAGTAAAGGTGGTAACAAAGGGTAACGCGGACATGACGCCATTGACAGGCGACTGCCAGGCTCCGTGTCACTGTTTAAAATAGCGATTTTCTCACAATTTACAAGTAGTTGGAAACATTTGAGATATTGTAAGTACTCGAATGAAAAAATTCTATAGCACTGTGGTTTTTGGATATTTTACTGCAAAATTGTTACAAACTGTACCTTTAATAATTAAACATCTTTACCAACATTTTTATTTAAAATTCAGAGTTTAATTTGAGTACTGTTAAAGGCGGTGTCCACTCGGTGTCCTATTTCCGAATTACGCTTGTTTAGACAAAGTCGGGCCGAGTACCAAAACAACCTTGTAGCCAATCAGCAGTAAGGTGCACAGTGCACAGGATGGACATTAGTTGAGCCGAGCGCTGACGAAAGCGAAAGATGGGGGTAGGGGTGTGACTGTTTTGGTGATTTGAACTAGGGCTGCAGCTATCGATTATTTTAGTAATCGAGTATTCTACTGATTTGCCATCGATTAATCGGGTATTCGGATAATAATTACTTTTTCTTTTTTAAAAAGCAGTACTAAATATACAAGAGAAAATAATACAGGTCTCTTAACATGAAAAACTAATTTGTTTCCTTTTTAGAAAAATTAACATATTTATTGCTGAAATTGCATACATTAATATCTGTTAAAACTAAACCCATTTAGTACATTTCATTGCCATATTACATTCAAAATGCAATATAGGCCTAATACAAATGTATACATAAGAAACATTAATAAAAATAGAAAGAATAATTTCAAAGGTAAACAACTAACTTCAGCTTATGCATGATGCATTTAGTTTATCTAAATTAGTTTTAGTTTCTTTTGTTACTATTAAATAGTAATATATTTGTCCACATAAAAATACCGAGTTCACCGGACTTTTATTTTGGCAGGTCGTCGGAAGACGCTTATTTTTTAGTGTGTTAGCTTCACTCAGTAAAATGTTTTGAAATAAACTCTCAGAGCAACTCTGGAGGTGAAGTTCATGTGCTCATGTCCTCATAAAGCGCAGACGCAGACAAATTCATGAGCATCACGCGTGTAGCACGTTAAACTGTGCAGTTCATTCACTCAGACACGCAGACCAGACGGATGACATGTGTAAATAACATGATTCGGCATCCACTAGTCCGAATCTAGTTTGATGGACTCAATGCAGCCCGAAAACAAGTTTCACTTGCAAAATAGACTAAAACTACGTAAAATAGCAGTTAACCATTTCTATAAGGTATCAATTATTTACACTATTGGGGAGGGTCTAACTAATAATACACTTGTCAATCAGTTATTATCATGGTTATGTGTGTGTTCGTATTTTCTTTTGAACCTACATGGACCCCATAATGCAAGCTCTCTACCTACCTAGACAGCAGTGTTTGGGCAATATAGTGAACTGTTTATCTGAGTATCATAGCAAAGAGCCTATCTAGACAGAGCCTATTTTATATTGTGATTTGTCTACACAGCAAATTGTCCACCTGCCTGTCTTATTTTAGGCATCATACTGAGTCGCCTTACTAAACAACTATTTGAAACCTACAAGCTCCCTACCCAGGCAGCAGTTTTTAGGCAATATGGTTTACTTTAGTACCTACCAACATGAGTTCTCTACCTGAGCATCCTAGTAAAGTGCCTACCTAGACAGTATACACACCAAACTGTCTGGGTAGCACATGCAGTACAGTAGTGTGCTCCCAGTCTAGACAGATTTATTAACCATCGCAGACGTTGCGTGGGACATTGAAATAATGCAGTCTCGTAAACCTATATCTCCTTTAACGTGTTATCCTGAAATGCAACCTGAGTCACTTCGGATAAAAGCATCACGTACCTGTTCCTTTCTCTTTTGCCAGCGTCCGCACGGACTCTCCTCCACAATCTCGCTCTCATCCTCGCTTTCTTCCTCCTTCTCCTCACCTGAAGTCTTCTCCTGGACTGACATAGTCATTATATTTCAGCAAATAACGACTCGCTCCGTTCACACAAACAGCGCATACCCGCTGCGCACAAAACGCGCCCGAACGAGCGATGACTCGGTGTGCAATACGCGGCTGCGCGTGGACACGTTATCCACGCACTCAATAAACAAACCTCACGCAAACCTCCGTGTGAGTGATGTTGCGTTGTGAAATTGAAAAAAAACTATTTGTCTGTTTTCGTCTGTGGAAATGCTGTCGATCACACACGTAATAACACACAGGGTTGATTAAATCAACGGTTATCTCATTCACCGCACGACACACAGAGCGCAACTGTTGGCTCACCGGTTACCGTAATGACTGGAGAGCGAGAACACACGTCATATGCTGCCTACTGGTACTATTGAACACTGTACTGTTCAGTATAAAAATACTGTTTTATACATCCAATCAAATCGCATAGAAAGACGTAAGACACGCCCACTATTTTTCACATTAGAAATTACGTTTCACTCGGAAATGTGTCAAAATACTTTAAAGGTATAGCTACATTGAATAAGGTCCAGTTTCACAGACAAGGCTTAGCTTAAGTCAGGACTATGCCTTAGTTAAATTAGGATATTTAAGTCGCTTTTAATAAAATGCCTTTGATACAAACATTACTGGTGTTGCATCTTGAGACAAAACAATGGCAATGACATATTTTAAGATATGTCAGGGCAATTTATTTTCAGTTAAGACAGCTGAAATTATCATTTAAGTCTGTGACTAGTCTTAAGCTTTGTTTGTTAAACCGAGCACAAGTGTATTAATACAACTGTTGATCTTTATTTTGTCTCAATATGTTCCCTCACAAAATTAAGCATGGTTGTTTTATTTCAAGTAAAACTATAGACTCTTTGATCGGACATACACGCCTGGCCCAACAATAACTTCCGGTCTTAACTTCCATCTGTAGTAGCCATGGTTTTGCTTTAGTAAACATAATATAACCATGATATTTGTAGCAAAATGTAGTAATGCAAACGATAATCAATCCACTAAAAAGCATGGTTACTACACTTTTACCTGTTCAGTTTTTTCCTCTTTCCTTAGCTTCTTAAATTGTAATTTTAAAAAGTGAATCAGAAAGTTTTAAGTTCAAATTGAAATAGTCTTAGCTACTAACTGAACTGTCTTTTTAATGTAGTGTGCATACTAAAAGCCATTGTTAGTGTCACACAGGTTGGTCAGGTGCTGTCCAAGGTTCTGAGCAACTGATGGCATTCTGACAGTGGCTGGCTTTGGCCATGCTGTTATCATACATTTATTATTTATAAAAATTCATGTTATATTTTTATCATTTGAGCACTAAAGACACATGTCCAACTTATAAACACAACCTGTTCTTTTCTAGTAAAAAGTAGCATGTCATTATATATTTTTGTTCATTGAGGTTTTTAAAATGTTTTTAAAATGTTTGTCCAATAATGCTAATCAAATGTTTGCTTTCGATAGAATTAAACTACTCTCCAAAAGACAAGTCCACCTATGTTGGGCTACTGATGCTGCGACAAAGGTTTCTAAATGTCTAGGACACATAATGATCCTGCAGAGAACTGATGCCAGGACCAACAGTTCAGCCAAAGGCCAAACAAATGCTTTCCTAAAATAACACTTGTTATTGTTAAACTAATTTGATACACGCTAACCTGAGCTGTCAATACAGTGGTCTCATCAAATGTAGTGCAGTACTGAAAGAAATGCTTTGTTTCTGAAATATAAATTCCTTTTCAATTACAAAAACAGTTGCAAGTCATTTATTCTGGGAGTTCTGGTTTCACCAAAGTGTAAAGATTGTGGTAAGAATTACTTATGTTTCCAAAAAACAGCAGCTCTCGGACAAGCAAAAGTGCGCACGTCTGATCAGACCCTGACCTGGCGCCAAGCACTTTTCCACGTTAAAGACCAGTTTTATAAATATGAATGTTGCCGTGCATTTTTGCATACGCACGCTTTACGATCAAATCTGTGCGTGCACGTTTTATAAATGAGGCCCCAGGTCTCAGCCCCCATAAGATCTGTATTGAAAAGACTGGGAAATTGCTATGTTTTATTATAATTCATAACAGGACAGTTATGTTTCACTGTTGGGGAGTGCTCTCACTTTAGTCTCGACTTGATGACAATGCATAGCCTACTAAGCAAGTAAATGTAAGATTTACACATCCAATCTTATTTCTGACAATTATTTAGATTGACACAATACATATTACTGTAAGATTTCATCAAATCCCAGTCAGAACTGTCAGAGTGCATTTGAAGAGTTTGGTTCCCAAAGGAGATAATCAAAAAATGTATTTGATCTCTAGATCAAAAAATCATGTTTTTTTATTGTGCATTCTAATTCATATCAATCAAGCTGCAGTTGGTTTGTTTTGATTTAAGCCATAATAACTCCAAAACTACAGCTCACTAACACTATAAAAAACATGATTTTTGAAAAAATAAAAAAACAGTTATCTCATTTTCAACTCTTGATTTAATGTTCAATAAAATCTTGGTTGTAGTTCACTAAAATGACAGACATCGGTACACATACTGTAATACAGTATACAGTAGCATACAGTAGCAAGAGTCACACGGGTGCTAATAATGTTTCTATTTATCATTATAATAAACCGTGCAAATTGAATTCTGTAGTGTGATAGATTCTTAATATTATTAGAACTTCTGTCAAAGTAGTACAATAAGAGGTGAAATGATATATTGTGCTTCACTGTGGCTTTCTCGCTGCTAGGAGAGTTGGAGATCCATTGGTGTAGCTCATTTTGCCGCAGTGTTCAACTCGTGCTGACATCAAGACCTGAAATGAAGCACACGGTTTATTTCGCTCTGACACATTCAACACATTTCATCCACCAAATTAAAGTGTCGCCATGGTCAAAACACAATATTCTTGCATTACAATTGAACTGATATTTGACTTGTGTTAGACTCATTGTCAGTGCTATGTTTATTGGGTTTAGTTTTGTTTTCCATAAACACAGATTGCCTGAGATCTGATTTCCTGGAAATGGCTTGAGGGTGTCTTGTTTTATGACACTGGGAATTTTGCCCAATACATTAAGATGTGTCTGTTTTTAGTTTCTGTTCTTCTGCATGAAACCGAAACAAAAGTAAAATAATACATCAGTATCTATTGGTACTGATCTCTATTTACAATATCTATTAGGAGGGAAAAGCAACTGTATTAAAGCTCATTATGACAAAAATTCCAAAAGACAACAACTCACATTCTTTGTCATTCAATCTGCTGTACATGTGAACACACGACTGACCTGTGTGAGCTTTGGTTTGTGAACGCAGTGCACGTATGGTTTCGGTTCATTCTGAATCTCTCCCCTATGCATCTTATAGCAGATTCCACAGTCTATCAGAGGCTACAAATACAGAAGCACAAATACATATTAAAGGGATACTTCACCCAAAAATAAAAATTCTGTCATCATTTACTCACCCTTAGATTGTTCTAAACCTTTATACCACCTTTATACCACACAGGAAGAAATGTCAGATCTCATCCACCATTTACTGCCATAGTAGGGAAAATAAATACTATGGGAGTCAATGGGGGATGAGATTCGACAATCATCCAGATTTCTTCCTGTGTGTTCAGCAGAACAAAGAAATGAATACAGTTTTGGAACAATCTGAGGGTGAGTAAATGATGACATTATATTCATTTTTGGGTGAAGGATCACTTTAAATCCGTTAAGCAGTAATTGAAATATATATATATTATACTTTACAAATAATGCTACATTTGAACTACCATACATTTTCTTATTAGATGTTGTCATCATAACTACAATGTACAGAGGAATGCAATGACTTTGATATTTAAGATGCTATTTAAGACACATAATTTACTTTGTGATGTAACTTACTCTGTCATTTCTAAAAGCACATTTAGTTGGATTTGCATCTGAAGTTCCTTTAGGGCATTTAGTGGCTTTAAGATAGAAGTGATGATAGATATAATTCACAGCAAACCCACCCTAGAATGAACCACAGGACTCATTTTAGGTGATATTCATTTACACATAGTGACTAAGTCAGTCTATATTTCAGCATTATTGTAATAAAATTGTTATAATGAAAGTGTGCAATAACTTATTAACATCTCCTACAAAAAAACAACGATGGTTTTAACTAATATGTATAATATAGATTTTTTGTAGTAAAAACATAGAATACTGACAAATTTACAAAGGTATCACATTAATAAACATAGTTTAACAAAAATATTTGTAGGATTAATGGTATACAATCTACTAAAAAACATGGTTACTTACTATACTTTTACTATAATAAAACCATGCGATAATGTTGCTAAAAACAAAATATTTTAAAGTTCACAAAATGAAATATAACTGTTTAACTTTGAAAAGAAATATAGTTTTTAAGCAGTCAAATGATATTGACGATTTTTTATTGATTTAAAAAGCTAACAAGGCAATCTTGTTGTTTTAAGCAAAATGAAGCAAAAACTACTTACATCAATGTCAGATTTGCTCAGACTTTTGAAGAAGATAAAATGGCTCTTGATTCCTTCGTGGGAGTTGATTTGTTGGACAGCCAGTTCAACTCCTTTCTTGTAATCATCTGGAAGTTTACTGAAGTCATCTTGAGCCTCAGATGAGCCCAGCAGGACCCCAACACTGACCAGTGTGACAAACAAAAATCCAGACATCTCCATACAATCCACAAATCCTGAAAACTGGCGTCTGTTTAAATCAAACACAAGGTTTTGAACTTTCTAACAGAGATGTGAGACACTCTTAGTGTGATGTAAATGAGAGGAAGTACACGTGTGTGTTGAAGATCTCGGTGTGTGTGGTTTAGATTGCAAAATGTCTGGAAGAGCTGTTGTTTTTCTGCTTTCACTTTTATGCACGGGGGTCGTCTGAAACCAAACCATTGACGTCAGAGTGAAAGCACTGCCATCTTGTGGAGAATATTGACTAAGAAAAGTTTATCGATACAGGTTTTTACATTTTGGTTTACCCAATAAAACAATGCTGAAACATCATCATAAAAGCGAAAGTAAACGGCATGGCTAGAGCACAACAACAATAATTAAGATACAGGAAATGTTCACCCAAAATGAAAATTCCTGAATTGTTTATTCGCCCTCATGTCACTCTAAACCTGACTTGAACACAAAAGAAGATAATTTGAAGAATGTCGATAACCAAACAACACTGAACCGCATTGACGTCCATTGTATGGACACAAAACTGCTGAGACATTTTTCAAAATATCTCATTTTGCGTTCCACAGATCACAGATGAATAAATAATAGTAAAAATAAATAAAATCTCAAATATCTCAGTTTCCTTTATTAGTAAATGTTTTGTTCAATTTGTTGTACACAGCTGACACAGCATCAATTCTGCACTAACAAACACCTTTATTTCTTTCATTTTTACTGAACAGCTTTCAAAAAAAGTATTTTGCAAAGTTTACCCATCCTACAAAAATATATAGATATGATCTTGCGCCCACAGCTACAGAGTTTATACGGTCACAGTAACGCTTGCATGTGATGACCAAAGTTCAGGTAAGCAAGAAAAGACACAGAACAGAATATCACAGGACTGAAGCTATATTCAGTTTTTGTCTCCAAGTATTCATGATTGTCTTCCAGATGCCAGCAAAGTTGGAGATCCGCTGCTATAACCCATTGTATTACAATGGTCCACTCTATCTGTCTTCATCGCCTAGAGTTAAAGAATCAGAATGTGTCAGCAAAGTGTCAGCAGATGTTCACAGCTCATTCACAACAGTAAAGATCACATGAAATGACTACAGATGCTTATTAATGTAAATGACATGGCTTTCTGATAATTCCTACTTAAACACGAACAAAAATATGAATTACTCCGTTTCATATGGTCTGCTTATGAACCATAGATTTGTTGTTAGCGAGCACTTTTAACTTGGGATCCCATGGGATTCGTACAAAAAAAAGTACAAAAATCACATTTCACATGCGATCATGTGTTTTTGCATGTGACATTCGTGTGGCTTTTCTGTACGGGGCATGTCATGACAAACTGATGTGTAGGAACTAGATAGTTTAAAGGCCTTTATATGAATAAGAGCGAGGTTATATAATGTAACTAGACAACGATGACAGAAAAACGGATGTTGCGTTAATGGCGTTAAATATTTTTTAACGCGTTAATCTGAAACAATGAATCGCATGCGTTAACGCGTTAACGTTGACAGCCCTAGGAACATTGTACAAATGTGAAATGGACTTACTTCAGTAAGCGCTGGTTTATGAACACAGTTCACATAGGGTTTGGGCTCAGGCTCTATCTCTCCAGCGTAGGTTTTGTAGCAGACGGCACAGTCAATAAGAGGCTATAAAAGAGAGAAGTGTATTTTCTTTGTTAAAAGTTTAAAAACACATTTAGAAACACTAGCACGATAAAAACACACTTACACGATCATTCCTGAACGCACACTTGGTTGCGTCCGCATTCTCGGTTCCTCTCACGCACTTGGTGGCTTTCAGGTAAAAATTTTGGTAGCTGTACGTGACATCAAACCCTGCCTACAGAAAGATAACAGATCAAATCGATTGAAGTTTAAGGACGTTTGGACATACAGTAAGAAGAATTCAAAGACATGTTTTGGTATGAAATCAGCAGCTCTTGTTTAGTACGACAATAAACGGTTACCTCAATTTGGGACTGTTGGATCGACGAAAAGAAGAGAAAATGGTTCTGGACACCTTCATGGGCATTGATGTATTTTAGCGCCAGTTCCACTCCTTTCTTGTAGGTTTCTGGGAGTTTGTTTAAGGAAGCTTGAGTGGAAGTCAGTAAGACTCCCGCAGAGATCAACAGAGCAAACATCATCCCGGCCATCTTTAACCAGTCTGAACACGAATGTCTTCTGCATCGACTCAAAACAGCCTCATTCCAGGAGGATTGTTTGTGTATAGCTGTTGGGTAACGTTGAGTCATAATACTGCGATCTACACTCTTAAAAACAAAGTGCTTAAAAGGTGCTTCACAGCGATGCCATAGAAGAACCATATTTGGCTCTCCAAAGAACCGTTTAGTCAAAGGTTCTTTAAAGAACCATCTCTTTACTACATTTTTATCATCTGAAGAACCTTTTTTTCTCCACAAATAACCTTTTGTGAGACAGAAAGGTTCTTCGGATGTTAAAGGTTCTTTATGCAACCATTTAGACAAAACAGGTGACCAGAAGTTTCCAGGACATGAAAAGACGCAACGTCTTACACAAGGCATAGAACACAACAAACTGGCACAAAGGGTGGAGGGTCATCCATCCCGGCCACCAGATAAGCACGGAAGCCCTCCTGGCCTCGAGGTCCCGAGCGTAGTCCAGCAAGGGACGATGGCGCTGGGCAGGGAATGGACCTCCTCCGGCGTGGGACTGGAAGGCTATTGCCTCCCACCATTCAGGATTGGCAGTATAAGGCCACCGGGTAGTGGTTGTACCGTCCATGTGCTGTCTGCTGGGTTCTGTTGTGGCCAGTTCGTTCTGTCAGGGTCGGGAGGCAGAACCCAGGCGCAGACAACAAGGGGTTAAACGTAACAAAAACTCTTTATTAAATAACACAAACAAAAACACTTCCACAATGTACTTAAAGTTTATCTTGAGAAGTATTCATATAAAGAAAAGTACAAAATAAGTGCATAAAAATACAGCACTTTCAATAGATGTAAGTGTATTATTATAGTGTATATGTGTATTATAGTTTTCACCTGGGAGTAGTTGAACAACACATAAAATAACTCATTTAGTACTATTTCTCGTATTTATAAAGTCAATTATAAGTCTTTACAGTTTTTATAGCTTTATAGTATACGTGTTTATAAGCTGGGCATTTGATTTACCAGGACCATACGCACGCACGCACCAAAATGACGTATGTGTTTATACTTTGATTTAATTCCTACATGTCCTAGCATGACACCCAGATGTGGAACTAGTACATGAAGTACATGACAGAATGTAAAAAACAAACAACATTTTTCCTGTGATTAAATTGACAAATCATTATTTAATAGGTCATACCAATATTTAAATCTATTAAATAAGTATAATTTTTTTATTATTTTTATTGTCAGCTGGATATTTTGAGAGTAACCTAAGAAAAATCTGGGTGGGGTGGAATGCCTCCCCTAGCCCCCTGGACCTGCATAGCCCTGGAATCAAGCATTTACATTTCTACAGTAACTCAACGCTCTACCAGTTGAGCTACAGAAACAGGAAATTCAGAAATATTTACAGTAATCTGGAATGCAAATAAGCATTACACTAGCGTCGAATGCGTTCTTTACTGAAAGTACACTAGATTGCATAATTCTGTGGCCCTGCCCTGCAAAAGAGTTCCAAAAATGGAAACCTTTTATCTTTGATTCTCATAGGAATCTGCTAAATGGTAAGCAAACATATACCTTAAACACAGAATATGTGAAAATATACTAGATTTGAGAGCACAAATTAAGCTGTACATACACACTCTCTTCTTGGGTTCACACCAAACGCGAACAATCGCGTTACACGCTCTTTATTACTCGCGGGAAAAGTTCGTTATTTTCGCGCCAGTGACGCGATCTGACAAATATTTTCAACCTTCGCCTATACGAGTCTTCGCAACGACTTTGACGCTTAATTCGCGTTTGGTGTGAACCCAGTGTAACAGTGAAGGCCACGTCATTGTTGCTCTTCTAGACAACACATTCTCACTCCCGACTCGTCACATATTTACGCTCGGTCAGCGTCCTTCGGCGTCACTTTTGAACGCGCAGGGTACCCCTTCGGCGTCGTTTTTCGACGTGAAGGGCACGCGAATTTTACCGTCATTATGAAAATGTATATTACATATAATTTGCAATGATGACGTTTCGGGGTTTTCATTTAAGTTTAATGGCCAGGATAATTGCGTGTGCATGACGCTATTCAGACAGTTTCACAGTTTGAGCAAGTAATGTAACCGTTTATTTATCGTAATATAAAACACATAAAACAAGCAGTCACAATGTCGTTCAAAAATACAGATATTCCAAGGGTACCAACGCGAAACGATCGATTTGTATGAGGAACAGATGCGAAAGCGATCACCGTCCGCCGTAAATCTCAAATCCAGCGAAGAACGACATTCAAATATTGCCGCCAGAGGAAGTTACGTCACCTTCGATGCCATTGGCTCTTCCGTGTCTCGTGACCGATCGCGTCATTTCGTTGGCTTTGAACGTGAAACGGTATTTGTCGGTACACGATCCGGGATGCCCGCACGATCCGTTCTACGCATGCGCATAATTACGTAGTAAACAACGTCACGGTTTCCCTACACTATTGGTATCAAGCATGCGATGAAACACTTGACGGACGGCCAGACGGCACAACTGGCGGCATATTTTTGTAGGCTACATCGTGTTTTTCATTTAACAGTTCATGGCGGGTCTATTTTGATGTTTTAAAATGTAGCTTACGCTATGCATTACGATGTGTTTACGTGGTTGCCAATCCAAAATAATAAAGGAGTCGTTACATGAACATACACGATTTTGGTTACATGTGGAATAAAGTCTGAGTCTTGAGAGTCTGTCACTGCAAACCTTCAGTTTCCTCCATACTCCCCTTTGCGATTCATTGCTGCATGGCATTAGGCCTACTTAACTTGCTGTGTTTCGATCTGAGGTCAGTAGTATTGTCAAAGACGGTTTTTATTAAAAGCTGCTAATATTAGTTAACTTTAAATCGACTCATTTTGTATTAGTATGGGTCTGTATATAGGCTAATATATCTATCTATATAATCTAAATGAGGAATAATCCCTTCAATGGTGTTTACAGAACACAATAAGGAACATAATATGCATTTCCGCCTAGACTATCTGCACTTACATGAAGAAAGAACTACAAACAAGTCTGGGAAAACGTTACAGAGTATTTCAACGCATAGTGTGCGCACAGAAGTGACATGAGACCAGAGGTGGACAGTAGTGAAAGTCGCGGTACAAAGGTGCTCAAGCGTGGAACAGATCGTGCACTGTCGTCGCTAAACAGAATTATCTACTACGTCATTATGCGCATGCGCGGACGGATCGTGCAGGCATCCCGGATCGTGTACCGACAGTATTGGCTCCCGCGACCGACTGCATCTAGCTGTTCCGTTTTATTTTTGAATGGGAGCCGACTTCATGCATTCACGGACACTCACGGCATCTTCATGTAAAGTTATCGTACGGCTTTGGTGCAAAAAGGTCTGCGAAACGAGTTGTTTGCTATATTTTGAATGCTTTTGGTCAGTTTGTGCAATAAATACCCGTGACTGTACTTTTATTCGCGTGTTGTGTTTTATATGGCTGAGAAGTGGTTAGGGTTAGGTTTAGGGTGAGGTTGGGGTTAGGTGCTACAAAATATTAAAACCATAAATAATTATGAAATGCTAAGAATTGCACGCATCTCGGTCTGGAGCATTTAGCAAACAGCAACGCAGTTCCCTGTTCGTGGAAAAACGACGCCAAAGGAGTACTCTGCGCGTTCAAAAGTGACGCCGTGGGGCGCTGACCGAGCGTAAATATGTGACGAGTCGGGAGTGAGAACGGGTTGGTCTAGTACACAAACACAGAAAGAAAAAACAGGGAGTAACCTGAATTTCTGCATGATGAAAGAGAACACGGAGCTTGGTTTTGTGGGCATTGACCTGTCACAGTTTCATGCTTTTCCTAAAGTTATCTGACAGTTTGCTCAAAGGGGTTTAAGCTTCAGTGGATCTCAGCACGACTCCAGCACTGAGCAGCAAAGCAAACCGCATCAAGAGGCATCTTAAAATCGGCCTGAACACCATCACTGCCTGCAGATATACCTGCTTGCTTAAAAAACAACTTTGAATTTACTTAAAACCATCAGTATTCATGAATAAGTCTTGGCATGAGAGTGTTCTGCACTTTTTACTACAGTAAGTTCTGTTACCATAGGTTATTATAGTTTCTTAAAACAAAAACTACTGAAACATTCATGTTAACTGAAATGAAATATATAATTATATAATATATATATTAATTATATTATATAATTCATAATTAAAATCTCGGCCTAAGCTTTATTTGAAAATTAGAAATGATGCCTCAGCAATAAATGGAAACAAGTTTAAGACGAGGCACTAAAATCAATAACTGAAATACAAATTCAACTAAACTTAAATTAAACTCAAAAAGCTATTTAAAAAGACATATAAGTAAATTAACATGAAAACAAAAAATACACAAATCTAAAAGCGAATTCAAAACGTTAATACAATTGCAGTAAAATGATAACTAAAATTATAACAACTGCCACTGACAGACAGAAAGAAGTAAAAAATAAATGCACAACCAAATTAAATAGAAAAATCAACTTTATTTCGCAATATTTGGGATTTGTTGTTAATATTGCACTACTGTATGTACACTGGAAAATTGAACAATTAGATATCCAATAACAGAAATAAAAACCTAACCATGCACACAAATAATGTTCTGCAGTTCAGTCTTAATGCAATTCATATCATCAGAAATACTATAACTACCTTCATAAACTGTCATACACCAGCATTCATAAATACCATCTACAAACAAGTGCTGCTTCACATCCACAGAAAATAACACAACCAGCATTCACACAAAAGTGCTGCGATGCCATCACATTTCCCTGCTCTTCTTCTCCAGGGCAAAGCTCGTCCAAACCTTCCAGTTAGTCCACGAACACAGGCGAAAAAAAATAAACAACGGTGACAAAGTACAATGTGCTGTGATTTAAATGAAATGTATAAAAGCATTCTCTAAATCAAATCATTTGTATTTATGAAACATTTAGACCTTTCCTATTGAAATAAAAATGCCGTCTACAGTTATCAGATCAGCGTCGGTCCTTGGTTAGCCGATTCTTAATATAAAATTAACAATATGCACCCTAACATCCTATTAGTAATGATCATAATAATACAAAAGCGTTTTAAGCAGGAATCAATAAGTGAAATGTAGATACAAGTGTGATGAACTAACACACAGCCAAGTGAGAAAACACTGACTAAACAATTGTGTATTAATCACTAAATTAACAAATGCAGAATTAAATAATCACAACCGGAAATCATTTCCCCAAGGTTTGTGCGCATTAAATATGATAAAAGTGTGAAAATGTCATAATGGAGATGAATTAGTGCATTCAACCCCAGTATCAGCAGATAACTGACTGTAGTGATTTAAATGGTTAAGCAAAGAGAAAGAAATGATGAGACTCAAACCTGGATAACAAACTTAAACTTGAAGAGTTGAGGAGAACAACTGTTTTAGTGTTTTTTTTTTCTGTGGGCTTAAAACCATATTTTAAAAACACGCATCTAATAGGGACGGTCAATGGTACAAGAGAAAGGTCTCAGATTCACCACTGATCATGTACAGTTCTTAAAAACGAACCATAATACAATACAGGACGCATGTTACACCAAACACTATCGTTTTAAGATCATGTTAATTATCTGCCTTAAGTAAAATCTATGATTTTTTAAAAATTGGTCTTCTTTGAGCGCTTCAAAACTCTGTCCTGTACATACAAACATCTCCCAGGACAGTTATGGTTTGTATGTACCTAATGTAAAATTTTCAGAAAGGGCAAAAATCCTGCATTAAAAAATTAAACACGTTTGTGTAGAAATTTAATTGAAAAAAGCAAGTAAATGACCCGCTTTTGTCAAACAAATACCGTAATATAATAAAAAATACTGCCGATTGTGTCATTTGAAGAATTCCGTGGAGTACAAACAGAGCGATTCTTTAGACAAAATGATAAGGACACACGCTGAAATTAGTCTTGACAACCTTTCTTGATCATGAATAATTATAAAAAAACAAAATATATTATTAAACCCCTGCGTGTTATTGGAAATGTCCAGTTAACCTTATAGACACATTCCTCAAGGCTATAACGGTGTTCTAGCAGCACAAACAACATCAGTCTTTGGAGATGTTGGGTGGAGATCCAATCTGGTAAAAATGCACGAATGCAATATTCTCACTTCTATAGTACACTGACCTCTGTGTCAAGACACACAGCATTTCTGGTTTGTTTTTTTAATGATTGAAAGGCAACTGTCCCATTGGGTGTGACTGACGGATGGGTACAGAGGGAGACGGGAGAGATGCCAAGATGTGGGCGTGGCTTAAACCGGCATGTGCATCTCTGTGTACTCATCTTGCCCCTCCTTCTCATCAAAGGTGGGCTCGGCATCATCTGCATCCAACTGAGAGATAGAAGAGAAAGTAAATAGAAAAAGACACATTATTTAATGACACTAGAGGGAGAGCAATATATGAAGAGTTTGGTTTCAAAATGAGATTACTCTGTTTTTAAAAATCATGTTTTTGTCCAATTAATATCAATCAAACTGCAGTTGGTTTGTTTTGATTTAAGCCATTATAACTCAAAAAAATACAGCTAACTAACATAATAAAAAACATGATTTTTGAACAATTTTGAGTTCTCATTTTGGAACCGAACTCTTCATATATACAGTATATATATATATATATATTAATATTTCAAATTAAATATTATATTAAATAGATTTTCACAATATTTTTTTATATATTTTTTCTTCCAAAAAAGACTGACCACCATTTAAAGATACATGTTTTTCTACACCTAGTCAATGATGTCCAACCCACTAAATTATATAATGTGAAATCTCTGAAATGGTTCTTTTTACGTCACCAACCCCACTTATTTTTTCAACCCTGTCGCTCAAACTTCCCAATCCAATCTCTGTTCGACATCTCGGTGTATTTGCTTGAGAACATGTTGACATCCTTACACACTGCATTTCGCGGCTGCTGAAGATGCGAGGTAGGACAAACATCTTGACAGGGACGGTCATGATGAGAACAAACGGAAAGGCCAGCGACGCTACCGTGGACATGACGGCCCAGAGGACACCCAGACACACCACTTGAACCGCCGTGAACAGATGCATCCGCAGCGTCCGCACCTGAAAAGCACACAGCATCGCATCGAGATTTACAGTATGACCTTCTGACATTGCTACCGAATGTTTTAAAAACCGACCAATCAGAATGAAGTATTTCAGATAGCATCTATACAAGACTGAGAATTTGCGTTCTTAAGGTTCTAACCTTGCGCACATAGATGTGGTCGGGGTGGTACTTCGGGGGCATCAGGAGCAGAAGAACACGTTCTGTTAACTGGATACCATTTAGTGACATCACACCCATATACAGAAAGATGCCAAAGAGCACAGCGATGGGGATTTGACGCAGCAGATCTCCGATTACAATCGAAAGTCCTACATTCAAAGAAAATCTGTTAATGCGTCCTTTTTTTTTCAATTTAATTTACACAAATACATACAGGGGTACTAGACTTTCTTTAAATATTTGTTTTGAAACCTACCTACAAGTATTGCCACCAGTAACCCGGTCACCCTCTGCTCCTTGACCTCCTGGATGCGTGGTTTATCTCCCGGGGCGACGGCTTTGCTCATCACAGTCAGGGCATTGACTTGGGTTACGGAGCGCACGGTGGCCGCGGCCATCCACGGCAAACCGAAGAGAGCGCTGGTGCCACCCAAAGTCACAATGAGCAATAAATCCAGATGGAAACCAGAGCCTTTCACCAGCATGCGCTCCTTCTTACTGACTATCAACCTGCGGGAAAAAACAGAGGGATTTTAATACTTTTCCAAACTCAAAAGACTTTATTTTTTCCATCCAACAAACAAATAACACATGCACTCACGTGGTGATCTGTGTCTCCATGAAGATGAGGATAAAGACCAGCAGTGCAGGGAGGAAGCTGGCGAACATCATCCAGATAGGAAACTGACCATCTGTGCCCAGCGGGTTGATAATCCAACCACGCTTATCAGGGCTCGTCACAGAAAAGCCTCGAGGTACACTCAGTTTCTGCAGGATTAAGCATTAAAACAAGTAAATTCACAAATAAGGTACCTGCCCATGACAATGCTGAACTGTTTGTTGGGTTGTCAAGGTGTTGCTGTGTTGTAGTTAAGGTGTTCTGTGCCCTTGTTAGGGTGGTCAGGGTGTTGCTATGTTGTAGCTAGTGTTGTTGGTTGTCAAGATGGTCAGGGTGTTTCTATGTTGTAGCTATGGTGTTCTGTGCCCTTGTTAGGGTGGTTAGGGTGTTCTGTGCCCTTGTTGGGGTAGTCAGGGTGTTGCTATGTTGTAGCTATGGTGTTGTGTGCCCTTGTTAGGGTGGTCCTGGGGTTGCTAGGTTGTGGCTAGGGTGCTTTTTGCCCTTGTCAGGGTAGTCAGGGTGTTGCTATGTTGTAGCTATGGTGTTCTGTGCCCTTGTTAGGGTGGTCAGGGTGTCACTATGCTGTAACTAGAGTGTTGTGTGCCCTTGTTATGGTGGTCAGGGTGTTGCTGTGTTGTAGCTAGGGTGTTCTGTGCCCTTGTTAGGGTAGTCAGGGTGTTGCTGTGTTGTAGCTAGGGTATTTTGTGCCCTTCTTAGGGTGGTCCTGGGGTTGCTAGGTTGTGGCTAGGGTGCTTTTTGCCCTTGTTAGGGTAGTCAGGGTGTTGCAATGTTGTAGCTATGCTGTTCTGTGCAAAAAAGATGCTTTAACTATGAAGTCTCACCTGTGTGTATGTGTCTTGAATACTGGTATCTACCAGAACCACGATAAGAATTGCAATAGGAACTCCAAAATCTCCAATAACTCTTCTTAGCTGTGACACAGACAAACAAAAGATGTTATATGCAAGACGATTGGTTGCCTTGAAAAACGAACAATTCTGCAGAGCCATTTTTTTCTTTAAAAACATACAAGCACTCACAACTAGCTGCGAGACTCAGATCTTACCCTGCCAGGGAAGAAAGCACTGTTTTTGAACTTGCGCAGGTAGAAGGCGATGAAGAAGGTTCCAGACATGAGCACAGAGGACAGCAGAGCGGTATTAGGCTCCCCGACCACCTTCACCACCTCGGGCGAGCTGCTGTTCGTCACTATTGGACTGAAGGTCGCGTTCTCCATGCTGGAGTTGACCTCCGAGCCGTTAAGATCAACGACCACAGCGGAGCAGCGTCTCAGAGGATGCTCCTGGAATATCTAAGGGCCCGAGAACACGTCACATTAAGTGGAGAACGGTCTCATGTTTTTTGTGCTAGGAAAAGATGTCAACTACCTTGGCCAGTTTTGAGAAGGTCTCATAGATGAAGATAAGAGAGATAAGGAAGGAAAAGATCTCTTGCGTGAAGCGGGACACGAATCGGACCAGGAAGCTGCCTTCAAACGCCACCATCACCACCACAATGATGATGAGCCAGAATCCGATCCACACCCGACCCGTCAGGTACTCCATGTTGTTGCTCTTACAGAACTGCAATAGGGAACAGATGATGGAATTAAAGTAACCATCAGTTAACTTAAACCCAACATTTACATATTTGGCAGATACTTTCATCCAAAGCAACTTGCACTGGATATAAGGTACATTTTAATCAATCCCATGACTTTTGTGTTGCTAATGCAACAAAACAGCACAAACTCACCGAGAAGAAGGCTTCTTCAAACACCAGGATGGGTCCAGAGAAGCCCACCACCAGAAGCGGTTGTGCCCCGAGCAGACAGAACAACACACCCTGAATACATGTGCCCACAATCAGCTCTGATACACCCATCAGGCCTTCGGTCTTCTCACCTGCACCCACAAGACAGATCAAAGATCTTATACATGAATTATTCAACATCTCAAGTCGTACAAGGGACAAGCAGTCTAGAGTTTAAAGGGCATTTAATCCAAAACACTTACAAGGATTAGACTCACTGATAAACCAGAACAAACAACAATAAAAATGATTTCAACAAAACAAACAAAATTTAAACTTTCTTCCTCAAGAACAATTATTTTCCATTTATTTGTTCAAAGAAAACCATCTATGTGTCAGTAATATCATGCATTTAAAATATAAATCTTAAAAGACATAATTTTTTTTCTGCAAGAGCGCAGATGAAATGTTTGAGTAACTGACCCAGCAGGCCTCCGAACGTGATCGCAGGAGAAAGAGCGGCGAAATAGATGAAGATGACGGCAGCCATGCACTGGGGGTTCAGCGCGTCTTTAAAGTCGCTGATGTACTTCGGGTAGCGCCGTTGGACGTCACGGATCAGCCCGCCGAACAGACGACCAGTGCGTTGCAAAGGGTCGTCTTCAGGCTTTAAAGGCGCCAACAAGGCCTCTGATCACAAACATAGGGAGAGAAGTTTGGATACTGTTAATATAGAGGGCTATTGGTAAAATAACAAAACAAAATAAAAAAATAAAAAACAAAACAAAATAAAACTGATTAGGCAGAACAAACAAACAACACAAAAAGCTAAATAAATCTAAAAACCGATAAAGCAAAATAAACAATCAAAATAAACAGCACAAAAATCTAAATAAAACTAAACAGATAGAGCAAAATAAACAGCACAAATAAGCTAAATAAAACTAAACATATAAAGCAAAACAAACAAAATAAATGGCACAAATAATCAAAATATAACTAAAATGATAAAGCAAAACAAATAAACATTAATTTAAACTAAATTAAACTTAAAACTGATAACACAAAACAGATGAACCGAAAACTATAATAAATTAAAACTGATTACACAGAACAAAATAAACAGCATAAAAAGCTAAATAAGACTAAAAACCGATAATGCAAAAAAGCTGCACAAAAAAGCTAAATAAAACAAAAAAACACAAAGCAAAAAATAAAAAAATTGATTAAGTAAAACAAAACAAATAGGACATAAAATGCTAAACACAACAAACAAACAGAAACTGATAAAGCAAAAAAATAGTGTAAATAGAGCACAAAACAAAACAAATCAAGAAAGCAAATAATAAAACAAAAAAATTGATATGGCAAAATAAACAGTACAAAATAAAACAAAACCACTAAAGTCAACCCTGACTAAATCTTCACACAGGTTACCTTTCTCCTCCAGGCTTTTTGACTCTTTGGACAGCAGGGCCACCTCCTGCTCCTCTCTCTTGCGGAGCATCTCTCTTTGGAAGTGAGCGACGGAGCGCAGGAGCTCTTCACCGCCCAACTCAGACGGAGGAAGTACAATACTGCAGTCCAGAAAAGCGTTAATAGCGTTCAGCAGATCCTGTCGGTCGTCTGCCAGATATGCCGCTTCATGAAATTGCTGGAGAGACATTAGATAAATTGTGATATTAGCATTGATAAAGCCAGTTATTATGCCTGAAGGCAACAAACAAAAGTTAAAACTAAAGCTCACCTTGTCAGACATGAGCGTGGAAATGGAACGTCCGATCTGATGGTAGTCCATGTTGGTGCTGGGAGGTCCTAGCAGCACAAAGAGAAAGCGCACAGGAACCGGTACTTCCAACACCGAGGCTAGTTCCACAGCCTCCTGTAACCGAACAAATGCCATGGTGGGCTGCTCCAGAAAGTCAACGCTGCCTATTAATAAAAAAAACATTTGATTTAATATTAACGTTTTGGTCCGATAACGGTGATAAAATAACATGAAAAGAAATCGTTTAAGGTGCGCTGTAAAATCTTACCAACAAGTACAACAGTTGCCTCAGCATTTTCTGGAATTTTCTCTAGAAGTTTCAGCTCATGTTTAGATTTGGATCTGTGCATGCCTATAGCTGGAGACGACTCCTTCTGCGAAACACAACAATTACAGTTTTCATTATCTGAAAAGTTTTGTGCACATCGTACAATATATCGGCCAAAAGTGAGTCCAACTTCAGAAAACACACATCGCTCCTTATTCAAATATATGGTTAAAGATGCCCTAAAAGTGTTGCACGTGTGTTGTGTGTAGTTGTGTTTGGGGTGTAAACTGAAGCTCAGCTTTGAGAAGAATTTATGGAGGCTTGGCAAAAAAAGAAAACGTCACATTTCCAACCCTTAGACACGACTGAAATGAGTCACCTCGTTCTTCTCCATGTCGATGTGCGTGCTGTCTTGACTGGTCCCCATCAGAGGCTCCGTGACCGAGGGTTCGGGGACTGTGAGATGGTTACTGCTGCTCTGGTGATGGGCGATCAGGGAGCCCAGACTCGCTGCTGAGATGTTCCTGGGGAAGGAGCTGTGTTCCTTCTCATCGCTCGGGTGACTACGGGAAGGTGAGCAAGGGAACCAGCGGGTAAGAGACACAAGCAAAGACTGCAAAGGGTCGTGTGTGGATCTACAGGACGGGCGGCGGCATGATGACGGGTGCTTGAGTTAGAAAGTATTGAAGCATTTCATAATTCATAACACATCATGCCAGAATCATGTCTTGTAAGTAATTCGGGGCCTGTCTGATCATGGAAGTGTTCTGAAACTACTACATTTAGATAGCATCATCGTGTCATGTCCGGAAGTTACCTGTGTTTGAGTAGGAGAGCGCGGAGGACGTTGGCTCTGTCCTCGGCTTTGATTTGGTCCGAGATGATCATCTGTTCAACTACCTGATGGGCGATGCCGGGCAACGTTTTCTGGTCCAAATCCAACAGCACCGCTCCTATTAAAAGACGTTAGAATGCATGATTATAATTTATTAATGTAAAACCGACTAAATGGGTAAGATTAAAACCTCAAAATAGTTTTGATGGCTTTTATTAGGATTGTCCTCTCGGTTGTACTCTTTACACTTAATTTTCCTCTTGTGTTTTCTTTTTCATGTAAAGCTGCTTTTATTAACTGTCATCCCCCTTTTTTGAGAGTGGGGCTTAAAAGTGATTTCAACTTTGAAATTAGTGACTAGTGACATAATCTTGGTCTTGTTTTAAAGAAGAGATTCTATACTTTATTGTAAAAGGAGTTGGAGTTGAAAAATTTTAATTATAAAAATATTTATAGCAGTTTAATTGTACATTAATAATAATAAAAAATTTTTAATTTTTTTTTTTTTTTTTTAAAAATTTTTTAAAAAAAACTTTTCATCAAAAAACTGCCAGAAAATTAAAGACATGCTTCTAAACAAGTTTTGTTTCAAATTTCAAGCTGATATCACAAAAAATGTGGTTTCTGTGATACTTTTAATTATTATACCAACAACTGCCACTAGGTGTCATATAGGCTCCAATGGTTACTGCAAACAAATTACATTTTAATAAATTTCATCATTATATAAAAGAAGGACATTCTTGGAGCTTTCCAATGATATAGAAGTTTTTGAGATTTATTTTAAAATGTACAATAAAATATGATTATGAATATGTAATATTTTTAATGGTACCAAATGGGCCCAGTGACATTTAAGAAAATTACTTTTACTAAGTGCAAAACAGTTCCGAAATACAAAAACTACATTCTTAGAGCTTTCCAAAGATATATAGTTTGTCAGGATTAAAATGGAATTATATTGCATAACTTCAGTGTTCCACTGGAACGGTGACATTTAGCAGCATTTAATAATTTTTATGCTCACGCTTGTCATAAATGAATAAATTACTACTCCTACATAATTTCTTTTTGTAAAGCACTGGTTAAATATGTATTCTAGAGTCTTAGACCTTTCCAATGATATATCGTTTGTTATGATAGGATAAGATTTCAGTTGTGAAATATTGAAGTAAACCTAGGTGTTCCAATATTAGAACAGTGACAGTAAAATTTGGGGCGATTCACATTTCGCGTCTTTTGCACGCGCAAGTTCGTTATTTTAAATGTAGACACACGGAAGGCACGCGCACATTTTTCTAGGCACACCGGCGCCGCATCAAGTTGAAAATAGTTCAAATTTTCAGAGTACCGTGCGCTGTGCGCACCGCGGGTCATTTGACTAGAGAAAGCGGCATAGCGGCTCGCGTTTTCCGCGCGGTTTTAGACGCAAAATGTGAATCGCCCCTTAAAGGGTTAAAACAATGCAACATTGCAAATAAAGCACTAAATAAACTTGAATTGAATAGAATAAATCCACGATAAATGTATTAATTTATTAATTTGAGTAAATCCTGGTCACAGACTATTGTCAAAACATCACAAGCTGGCTTTTAACACATTTCCCCCTCAGCATTTTTAAAAATCATTAAATTCACAAAACTTTCCTGGACCCCAGCATATTTCTAAAGATCAGAGCCTCTGCTCTTAAACAAACAAAAATAGAATTTTGTTATAGCTTAATTCTTTTTTTAATCAGTTCAATAGACCATTTTACACAAAAAGTTGAGGAAATTGCATTTCTGTCAAAAGACTTCGTCCAGATCAGATACAGAACAATGATCAAAACAAAAACAGCGGCAGAGAAGCATTATGTCATAAATGATGGAAAATCTTGTCAATGGTGATAAAAACGTAAACGTAACACTCAGAAGTTTAGATACAGAGATAACAAACCTACCCAAATACTTTTACAACATAGATTTTAAAGAGATTTCAAAAATAGTGGATATATTGAAAATGGTGGAGTAGCAACACAGTGTCAAAAACAGAAACTCCAAAAGCTGGATTCTGACATCTAGTCTCCACATTCAAAACATTCATGAAGGTTTATCCAGACGCTCACCATGAGATATAGTCCTCCTCAGCTCCAGCAGACTGCGGAAGGACAGCGACGCGACGTGCGGTTTCCCCCAACGGTCGGTTTCTTCCTCCACGTCTTCTTCAAACTTGATCCAGCGAGCCGTTTCTCTCCACTGCATCTCCTGGTTTTTATCCATGATGAGTTCATTGAGCTCCACAAACACCTGGTGAATTCAAACACAGAAAAACACACCGTTTATACTCCGAAATACACAGAATTCAAGCACTTCGTTCAAGAAGAATAAGTGCACAAGTTAATGTTGGTTTCCACACATTAACCATGTTCTGACCTTCTGGTGCCGAGCGACCCGTCTGGAAAAGTCTAAAAGCACCATGCCGTTTAGTCAAGAGGCATAGACCGAGATCACGACTGTCCGACGTCAGGTCGTGTTGTTCGAAAGCGAGAGGGTCCATAAGTACACTCGTTTGCTCTAATACGAGACTGGTTAACCTGTTTGAGGTGCATGCGAGGGCGTTAATAAAACATGGGTGAGCGTAAAGGCGCGCGGTGGTTTCTGGTTACCCAAGCTGATCTTTTTTTTTATTCTTGGTTGTGTGAAAGGAAAGACGTTCATTCATTTTTAATCAGGTCCTGCCCCCTGAAATCCTCCTCATTTTGTTTGGGAGGAGAGCAGGAATGTGGCGAGCTACTTTTAATTCGAGTGTCTAAATGCATTCGGAGAACCAGATTTTGTGTCGATACCTGGAACCCAGCTGGTCACAAAATAAGTTGACGATGTTGTCCTAAAACTTCAGGGAGGGGACTGTGACATTTATTGTAGTACAGAGCAAATACATCCATGTTTGTTTTCGTAATCGTGCACAGTAAAACTTTTCTTGAGTACAAAGATGAAGATGCGTCACCTCGTGCGGCGTCCGGTCCAGTTTGCGAATGCGTGTGCTGGGCTCCTTATGATCTTTGCTAATGTGCACCACCTGACCCTTCATGCTTTTCCTAACCAGATGTCGACGGACCCCGGGAACATCTTCGAATCGATGACCTGCAAAACATCACACATTTATGATATTGTTCAGGATAATGTGCATCATAAACTCTAAAACATATTCGATTTCAGTGTTCAAGAATATAAAATATAACAACAGCACTTTATATTAAAGTCCTGTTTAGCATGCGTGTACTCTTATAAAGCTTTATAACATCTTTGTGATGCATTAAGAGTAAAAAAAAAACACTCTCATTTTCATCATTTCAGATTTTTCCATCCTCTTGAATAAAGTTGCAGCATTTTCTAAATCACTAAAATGCCCACACTATACTGTGTGTAAAATCACATTGCCGGAGATGAGTCGCAGGTCACAGGCTTTGTTTATAACAGTTACAGGACGGGCCGGTGGCCAAGAGCATGTGGGGTCAGAAAGTTTAAGGGGATTTAACTTAACTGGGGATGGATTCTCACTCCAATCAAGTTAAGAGGCCAAAACAAAGCAGCGAATTCATTCTGTGCGTACTTGTACAAAGCGGTCGGTCTTTTCCCACACGGTTAGCTGGAGACCTTTGTGACGTTAAATCACCCAGTTTCATTATTTTCGGATGAATTGTAGCTCGCATGGATTGCAGAATTCATGAAAGCTCGATGAACACCGCACTTAATTCTGATTCGTTAAACAAAATCTCATTTTAGCGCTGTCTGTCCACATCGTCTTTTGATGTGATGAAAAGTGATGTTAGATGTTTTGTGGTCATTTCAGTCCAGTGTCTGTTGAATTTCAACAAAATCAAACCTCAGGAGAAGTCATCCAACAGCAATGTGACAGACTGACAACATGGCAAGACGCATGAAAACTGTGAGAAAAATCCAGGTTATCACATCAAAAATATTTTTTCCTAATGTACAAATATGACTGTTGTATTACTTAAAAGCGAACATGAACTTGTTTTCTTTGCTGTATTTAAAGTCCCAGTGAAATTTAAATTGACAATTCTTATTTTTTCATGAAATATTGCAGCGTTTATAGTAAATAGCTTATCAATGTGGGTCATCTTCTTTTTAAAATTCACGTGCCCTCATAATCTTCAGTTAAAATCTGAAAATGCACTTCCGCCCTGTAGTGACTTTTCATCTGAAATGACGTAAACTAGACGGCTTGGGTGGAGCATCCGTTAACTCCTCCCCTTCAACTGTCAGTCTGCTGCCAGTTTCATTTCAAAATCAATGCAACAGCTGTTTTTACACATCCAATCAATTCTCAGTGAAAAACACAAGCCACGCCCACTAATTTTCTCCTTTGAATTTCCTTTCACTCGGAAATGTGTCAGAATACGAAAGTAAAAACGATCGCAACTTCCGGTTCATGGGGACTTTAAGGTCTGAAAAAATACACAGCATCTTTTCTCTTATTTTCACCTCCTTCTCTAGTTTTCATTTTCTGCAAATAAATTCAAATAGAAACAATATTTTTTATTTAAAATTTGGGAGAAGTATTGTTAGTATTTCACAGAGTGAAACAAAAATGCTAATTTTACCTAAACACACACCTATAAATAGGCCATTTTAAAATCAGGTTTTTTATTTTAATATGTACTTATATATTAATTAAGTACATAAATTATATGTACTTATACTATCATTTTTTCCATGGCTGTATGTTTTCTCGTGTCAATCTCTGAAAGTGGTTATATATTCATTTGAAATGGTGCACGGCTCATTTGAGATAACATTAATTGTAAAACGTCTAGTGTTCTTACTCTGATACAGTCTTTATATCTGTTTTGTGTTATCAGGCTAAATACAAAGCGTAAAACGCATCATGTCTATTACGTACTTATATTTGTCAAATAAAACAAAGAGAGTCTTCGCCATTCCTGTTGTTGAGAGTATGCCAGCGGCTGGGCCTTCATCCAAAAGTAATTATCAGAAGAGAAGTGCTGATATACAGCTGAATTCTGGGAAAGGTTCGTCCCACTGGGGCATAAAAGGCCCTTGCTGTGAGGTGTAGTGGGATTCTTGGTACAAATCACCTGAGAGACCATTAAACCTGTGGAAACTCCTGCTTATAGCTTCAGCTGTCCCAAAAGACCTCAAAATTAATTTGATCTTCAAATGATTTAAACATCTGCACCAAAATATATAATAATGTTACAATAATGCAAGCAAAACCAAAGCCACGGGTTTGATACATGCTTAAAAAAGCCTCACTTTTGATGCCGTCCAGGTCGGCGGAGGCGAGGGTTTGAGCCTCAAACTCATCTGTGGGTATTCGTTGATATTTGGCCTGCTCAGTGCCCGTCATGTTGCCTGTGCGACGTCTCTCCTGAAGGTCGTAGCTGCGACTCGACACGCGGGGCAGAGAACTGGATTCAGTGGTGCCGGAGGTCACTGGAGCCGGTTCAGGTGTTCTGCCAGACAGGATTGAAATGTGACTATTTGTTTTTCATCAAAGCATTACATACCGTAGACTGTATACAGCAGGGACTTAATTTACATTTGACGCGTTTATCCACAGCCACTTTGGGAACATTTTGCATTGAAAGCCAAAAAACAACAGTATACAAAAAGTGAAGTGAATGGAAAAATACATGCAAAAGAAGCTTATACTGAATCACATTCTCCAATTAAAAACCACTTTTACAAACATGTTTTCCTAATAAAATACTAAAGGGAACACATACCACCCATATTACACACACATATTACCAGTTCCTAAAATACAATACAAAAACATAAATAAAAAAATGTAACTACTGTAATCTGTTTTAACATTGTTGGTAAATCTTTACAATAAGGTGCTATTTGTTAACAATTAGTTAATGCATTAGCGGACATGACCTAACAATGAACAACACTTCTACAGCATTTATTAATATTAATTCATGTTAATGTCAGCATTTACTAATACATAATTAAAATCATATGCTGTCAATGTTAACATTAGTAAATGCACCATGAATTAACATGAATTACTGTTTTAACTACCATTGACAAGGATTAATAAATGTTAAAAAACTCAATTGTTCATTTACAAATGTTAACTAAAAGCACCTTATTCTGAAGTGTTCCCAAAATTTCACTAAACACGGATAACAAAAGCACAAATGTATAATAAAAGTCAATTCTAAATGACTAAATATCAGACCTGATGATATTTTTGATTGTGCACCCTGTCACAAAAAAGCACTTACCTTCAGTTCAGTTTTATAAAAGCCTATAAATACGTGTTGTTAAATAAGACACAAACTTAAAGAAAACTAGAAAGAAAACAGCGCACAACAAAGTCACCTTATGGTTGTCAAGACACTTATGCGCTTGGAAACACAATTAAACAGCAAGGTAAGATGGCGAGGGGTATATAAAAGCAAAGTGCGGTTGCTAGCGGCAACGGATGAGTGATGTGGACAGTGGGAGACGTAGGGTTTGAGAGAAGCAGATACCCTGCGGATCACTAAAATAACTTGTGCTTAGTAACAGACGGGATGTGCTGTACCCTGACTTCAAACGACAGTAAACTTGACACGGTCGATGTCGTATTGGGTCTGCGAGATGACAACCAGTTTCAAACATAAGTAAAAAATGGAGATGCTGTAAAAATAAAACAACGTGGCACTCTGAAAGTCAACTAATACGACACGTTTATCGTTTGACTTTAAGAGACTTGAGGGATTTTTTTCAGGAAAGACGCTCAGCTAACCAGGAGGTATCATTTTATAGGTTACACCTGCAACGTTGACACACAGTGTTTTTTTTTCAAAGCTTTGACTTTAAGTAACTATGCGATGACAGTATATCAGCATATCTAAAAAGTAGAAAAAGGGCATAAATGCAAAAGATGTCCAGCAAATGGACTTACTCGGTGGTCGAGCTGTCCTCCGGTTCAGAGCACACAGCAGCGGTGGGCACGATCAGAAGTCCCCGTGCAGAATAAGACTCTGAACCCTCAGGCATGGGTACATGAGGGTCATCGTCCGAAACAAAAAACTGGATGAGAATAATAATGGCATTTAACAGATGTTTGCATTATTTCTTATACATTCTTACATTAATGATTGGCACGCATTTTAAACGAACATTAGATCACCTGAACATCGTCTTTGCTCTCAGCTTCGGTTGGTGACATCGTGAGGGTGCTCTGGCCATCCGTAGCCTCTTCCTCTTCCTCCTCATCGTCATCTTCCTCAATGGCTAGAGGACTGCTGGGACCAGAGTTCACTCGGTGATCTCTGCTGCTGCTTTTCCTCCTCTTGCGTGCACCCTTTTTCCTCCGGCCATCTCCTGGGAGTTTAGAGAGTGGATGGTGGATGTGATGGGACGAGTGACGATGATCTACAGCAAATCCAGATTAAACAAAGTTAGTCATGCCGTTCATAATCGATCTGCAATAAGGTGGTGAAATCTTAAAACTTGGAAAACATTCTTGGTTCGCTTTCATGTTTGTTTTTGCAAAACTGTGAAACAGTTGCCAATTGTGTCCTATTCCTCACACTCAAAATCTTCCTCATTGTAGACACGGTGCTGTTCGCCGGGAACTCTGGGAGCTGGGTTCAGGATCTGCTGGAAACGCTGAACGCCTAATGCTTTGTTCAGGTCACCATCCTCCTCTTCTTCTGATCTTTGTGAACCTCGCACTGGCTGGACTGATGCCTCAGGCTAGTGGGAACACAGAAAATGCATGCTAACAATTTTAATAAAAGCTTAATTTAATAAAAAATAGAAACATATATAAAGTAAGCCTGAGAATAGCTTGAAATCTTTTCAGTCTATTTTTTCAAAAACAAAAGTTCGAGCAACATTCAAATAATTACATTTAAGCAACAGTTTGGAGTTAAACTTTAAGAATTTTGTTTTTAGTAAACTGACACTAGGCTTTATTGTATGAAACTCTAGAAAAACAAAGTGACTCAAACTGATGAAGCAGGTCACTTGTATGCTGTTGTGCACACTTTAAAATAACACTCAAATCCATCACTAGAGGGCGTTCTAGTCTAAATAATAACCCATGCTTTTAAAGGGATAGTTACATTACATTTACATGTAGGCATTTAGCAGACGCTTTTATCCAAAGCGACTTACAAGAGGCGAGGAAGCAATTAAGCGTTAAGTCTTAGAGGTAGCAATAGGTAAGAGGTAGTTGACCCGAAACTGAAAATTCTGTCATCAAACCTGTATTACTTTCTTTCTTCTGCATAACACAGAAGATATTTTGAAGAATGCTGGTAACCGAACAGCACCTGCACCCATTCACTTCTATTGCATGGACACAAAACCAATGCAAGTGAATGGGGGCCGGTTAGTGACATTCTTCATAATATCTTCTTTTGTGTTCTGCAGAAGAAAGTCATACAGGTTTGAAATGACAAGAGGGTGAGTAAATGACAGAATTTTCATTTTTGGGTGAACTTTCACTTTAATGACTAAATTATTACTGAATTTTAAAGATATAAGTTTTAATTATTTGAGAAAGCTAAAAGCTATTTCAAAAGCAATTAAGATGCATTTAAATTACAAAAATGCAAAGAACACAGCCATAGCTTATTGCTTATGAAAATGACACATAAAACCAGTCAAAGTCAAGTCGATCTTATTCACTTTACCTCAGCAGTCACATTAAATACAAAAGAAACTAATGAAACGTGCTACAAATTGAAATTAATGACGTTTTTTTTTAATCCATTGGTTAATTAAATTGGTACTGCAAAGATCTTTTAGTTTTACTTTGGTTTCTTGTACGCAAGGGAATATATCAAAAACATATCAACAAACTGCATAGATACAGTCGCATATATATGTAATAAAAATGTATGATATTCTGATATTCCGACATTCGGACACATTCTTCAAATGTTATGAAAACATCTGGTGACAGGAAAACCAAAACAAATTATTGCTGAATTTAAAAACATGACCCCGCCAGCACCCACTGACCTTCAATAAAGTAAAGTGTCGCTTTTAAGAGTACACCAAAACAACCAGAAAAATAAAGTTCCAAATATTGCACGTGAAGCATTTAACTTCTATCAATATTCACTTCTTGAATATTCACTTTCAAAATAGTTTTGTAAACAAAAAAAACTTGAAAACATCTTGCATCCTTGCCAGATCTGGATCAACCACAACCTAAGCATACACAACTAAAAACTCTTTAACCCAAGTATAAAACGTACCTGACTCATGGTTAGATGATGCTAAAGCAACTCTAAACCTCTGAGAACCGTTTCCTCAAGAAAAATGAATGTGTTCTTGCTGTCAATGGAGGGACACATGTACACTAGGAGCCGACCTTAATACTGCCGGTCTCCACAGGGTGAATAAAAACAAACACGGCGCGAGCACACGGTTTAGATTGTCCAGAACAATATAATCTTCCCAGCCACACTTCAACATTTTCCACAGGCAAATATTGACATTTTCTCCAGAGACAACATCCGTCAAGTTAAGGTTACCTTGCGCTGCTGATGTAACCTCATGTTGTACCAGCTAAAACTGGCAGCGTATGGTTTCGGAAGGGAGATTAAAGGGGTGACGCTGAGATTTTGTATCAGAGCATCAAAAGTTTGAAGTTGTGAACAATTCTTGCAACAGCAGATCCGTCATGTTCAGTTTCTTATGCTGGGTTCACACCAAACGCGAACAATCGCGTTCCACGCTCTTTGTTACTCATGGGAAAAGTTTGTTATTTTCACATGAGTGACGCGATCTGACAAATATTTTCAACCTTCGCGGAAGACGAAATTGACCCGCGTTCGCGGAAATCGAGCCGCCTGATTTGCGTCATTCGCATCGCCTGCTGCGTGTTCGCGTCTATACGCGTCATTGCATTGACCCTGTATGTAATTTACTCGTGCAAAACGCTTAATTCGCGTTTGGTGTGAACCCAGTGTTAGGGTCAGTGTAATGACATCATTTGATTAGATTTGGCATCATTCAAATGGAATATGTAGAAGACACACAATTGTCCAACAAAACTCAAGTCAACATCAATCTGTATTTAAAAAAATAAAAAATCAGACGTGCGCACAAAAAAACAATCAAATTGTTCACACACCAATATATACCTGATGGTCGAAACGTTGTCGTTATACTAATACAAAATATTTTAGGAGCTGTTAAACATCAAAATGTACCCAAGGAAAACCATTTAACGTTTCGACCAGCAGCACCACCAGACCAGCAAAGGGCTTTGTTAGGAAGCAGTAGCTTAAATCTTACTGGTGGACTTTTAGTGCATCAACCGACCAATGTGCTAAATGTGCAAACAGTTCGTTTCAAATGGAATTGTTAAGGACTGTAATGCTGGGTTCACACCAAAGGCGAACAATCGCGTTCCAAGCTCTTTATTTAAAGTTCGCTATTTTCACGTGAGTGACGCGAAATGACAAATATTTTCAACCTTCGCGGAAGACGAGATTGACACACGTTCGCGACAATCGCGCCGCCCGTTTCGCGCCCTTCGCACCGCCTGCCGCGAGTTCGCGTCTTTGCATTGATTTGTATATAATTTACTCGCGCAAAAGTTTGGTGTGAACCCAGTGTAAGGGTTAATACACGACTGACTTAAATTGTCACTGCAACAAGAGCTTTTTTATTTCCTATTTAACTTTCTTATATTATTTCTGTTTTCATTATTTACTGATGTTTATTTAAATGTTTTATATGCTGTAGTGTGCCGTTTCACTGATGGATTTGCACATTAAACATGGACGGATGTTTTATCCTAATTTATTTCAGATATCATATTTCAAAAAAGTATTTAAATAAGGTCTATATTTCTCTTCCACTCGTCATGTGGTTGCTACACGCAAATATAATAATATAAATATTATTTATATACTATTTGTATAAATAATAAAAATTTCGCATTCCAAACCACCGCGGTGGTAAAAAAACTGCCACCGTCACAGCCCTACGTCAAGTTGTGTTAAGAGCCACTGGCCACGAGAGATTAGCTGCACCGATCCGTGAGGTGTCTGAAATCCAACTGACTCTGCAAAGAGACAGCTCAGATTAATATCCTAACAGAGAAAATCTGTCTGTATGTTTCTGCATCTGCATCTGCACACATATACATGCCATGACACTCCTCTTTCACAGATTAGTCGGCAAATCAGTTAAAAAAAAGGACACCAATCAGATGCAGGGTTTACAATGATGTCATCACTGTCAGCTCGATTTTGTTGAATAACTAACCTTGTCAGTTTTTTATAAAGTATAAAGCTTAGAAATTGATATTATTGGTTATCCCAATTTACATTTAAAGTGAATACAAGAACTACAAAAAAATAATAGATTCTTTATAGCATGTTTCACTCTACAACATACTGTAAAATGTCTTATATAACTGTTGAATAAGTGTGACTTTGCAGAGTTTTCCACTTCTTATTGTTACAATGCCAGTAGTAAATAAAAATGAACAGTTAATATAAACATTGTTTACACTTTTACGCTGTGTTATCTGGACAGAGAAATGCATGTTTATTCATAAGCAAGTCTGCCAGATGACATGTTCTGCTCTTTGATGCTCTTTTGCGCCAGCACACTTTTGTTAATGAATAAACTTGCGTTTATCAGTCCAGGTAACACCGAGAACGCATTAACATTGTGCATACACAACATTGTAACAATTCCAACAATTTCAAGCCTTAACTCAAAAATATTGTCTGTATGTGTTTGTTGACACAAGTGATAATTTGCAAATGTAAAAAAAAATGCATTACAAAACTTTTGAGTTGAGACCTGAATTTTTTTTCCAGCGAGGTTGAAAATCATAAAGTTACACTGAGTATGCAATGCGCGTTTTAAAAATATCCAAAACAAGGTGTTTGTATTGACCTTAACTGATAAACCAGAGGTTACCAGCTTTGATCGTTTCAATGTCATTTATTTGTCAAGTATTGATTTGAACAACCTTAGAACCTTAGTAAGTCACTAACAGTTCCTACTCGGACTTCTGCGAACTATTTCTGCAAACCTTCATCAATAAGCATGCATGCTCATCTCGCACACCGAATAAAAGACGACAAACCAACATCAACGCAGTCTTGACAACTAACCTTCAACTTGAACAGGAAATCCATCTGTCATCTATCACGTTTCAGCAATAAAACTAATCTTTTCTCTAAAGCAAATTTATAAAACAAACGCATAGCACGCCACACATGAACCTGTCGTGTCACATGATCACAGCAGGAAGAGGATATAGGACAGTTTCACAAGACCAGGCCTGCTTTTGAACTCCAATCATTGATTGTATAGTCTTCCCCCAAAACACACCCCCACATACACATGTTTGGACAAGACAAGCAATCGTGTTTAAGGGCTGATAATCATTAACTTTATAGATCAACAACTGCCTGCCATGAGGACGATGACGGCTAACATTACCGATCGATTCCTTTCTCTGAATTCTTAATTTACGTTTATGCATTTTGCAGTCGCTTTTATGCAAAGTGACTTACGTTGCATTCGAACTATACATTTTGTACGTGTGCTTCCTGGATATTAAACCCACAACCTTTGCGTTGCGAACACAATGCTCTACGAATTGAGTTTCATGAACCAAGTCAGTTCTACCAAGCAATATAAGAAATTCATCTAAATCTGTTTTTGTTGTTTGACTATAAAAGTTTTTGCCAGATTTGCAGTATACTGCCGTTTAGTGGAAAATTGACTGATTTTGAAGATAAAAGTAAAACAAGGACATAAAATACAAGAAAAAAATTTACTTGCCAATAAAAAATGTATTATATAGGAGACCAAATTTACACCACCACTTATTCCTAACCCAAGCTAAAAATAGTAAACCAGAATACAGTGACTTTACAATACAAGCCTCCAGTTTTAAAGACAAAACTCTGAACAAACAACACAGTTAGGAATGAACTCTGGGATCGCTGAATCAGCACAGAGAGGGTTTGAAGAGGATACAGTTTGAGTCCGGAGAAACTTTCAGCCTATCACCAAAAACAGCTGCAGGGAAAAATGCCAGGACTTTAGTTTCCCTACGACTGAGTTTTACAGTGTCGCTCAGAGATACTGGGAAAAGAATGGAGCGATTAAAGACCATATGGATAATTACAATGCGTACATTTGTTTAGGAAATCTGCCTGGATCTTAAAATACTGTGCACCTGCAAATAAAAGAATGAAATATCTTTTACATACCTATAAAAGATATTTCACAGATGTACAACAGTGAAGTTATATTTCTATTTATGGAATCCCTGCCACAGTAAAGAATGATCTTTAAATTTTCATTCTACTACAAAACAAGCTGTAAATAAAAATAGCTGCAATGACAGGTCCGGATTTATTGCGACCTTGTGTCTCAATGCACAGTAGGCACATTTATTTAAAGTCCCAGTGAAATAAAAAATGACCATTCTTATTTTTTCATGAAATATTGCATCGTTTATAGTAAATAGCTTATCAATGTGGGTCATTTTCTTTTTAAAATTAATGTACCCTCATAATCTTCAGTTAGAATCTGAAAATGCACTTCCGCCCTGAAATGACTATCCATCTGAAATGACGTAAATTAGACGGCTTGGCCTGAGTATCAGCTAACTCATCCCCTTCAACTGTCAGTCTGCTGCCAGTTTCATTTCAAAATCAATGCAACAGCTGTTTTTACACATCAAATCGCAGTGAAAAACGCAAGCCACGCCCACTAATTTTCTAGTTTGAATTTCCTTTTCACTCGGAAACTTCCTGTTCACTGGGACTTTAAAAGAGTTCACCCAAAAACGAAACTTCTTGCATCATTTACCCCTCCTTGTGTCAATACACACCTGTGTGACTTTCTTCTGCAGGACACAAAAGAAGATATTTCGAATAATGTTGATAACCCAACAACACTGCACCCCATTGACTTCCATTGTATGGACACAAAACCATCAAGGCATTTCATAAAATACCTTTTTTTGTGTTCCACAAAAGAATCATATACAGGTTTTGAAAAACATGAAGGTGAATAAATGATGACAGGATTTTTATTGTTGTGTGAACTATCCCTTTAATTGTCATGGTGAGCACAAATTATGTGCAAAAATTGATGATCACAACTGACATCAACCACTTAGTCTGTGTTTTATAACATTTTTGATGCGTGTGCCAATTTTATTTTAAAAACATCCTAAGCATTTACGCATACTAAAAACTCCAAAGTCTTTAAAAAAGTACAATAAAAGACAAAAAGCAATAATAAAAAATAAACAGTAAAATAGTAAATTAACAATAATGGTGATTAGATTAATGAATGGATAAATGGACGGACAGACAAACAGTAAAAAATAATCCTAAATAAAACTTTGTAGGGGCCCTAACTAAATGGCTAACTAAAATGTTACTTTGGGGCATTTGACGACTTACATTGAGGACAACTGAAGCCACAGCGTTGGCGAGTTTATCCGAGGTGACAGGGTCACTCATGGTTGACGTCTGATCTCTGTGCTCGACGATGAACAACTCTTCTTTCTAGACAGGCTTTAGCCCTTCTCTTTCTCACTGAGACTCAAGCAGGAGTTTATAGGCAGCATAACCTGTAACATGAAAATCGGAAGATATCAATGTCACAATTTAGACTTGAATCAGTGTTGCCCGCATGAGCGTCACAACTCAATGGGGCTGTAGGTCTGACACACAAACCCAATTTTAACAGACAAATTACATGTCAATTAAGTTATTTATTATAATAACAATACTTTAGATGTGTTCGTCAAACTATTCTAACCGCTACATCGAATGCTATAACATGACATCAAATGACTGATAACAACCGGTTAAAAAATAAATATTCATTCAATGTGATTAATAACATTAATAATTAAAACAAAAGTGTAAAATTACAGCAAAAAATCTTGACAAAATAATAATTTTTGCTAAATGTACCCAGTTTTTAATGCTATTCGAGGACATTAGAGGTGCACAAATAACACACTTCAATAGAAAATCGATTTTTAAACAAAGCATTTTCCTTTAAAATTGCTATTGGTTCACTCTTTCAAATGATTGCAAATATATTTGCAAAACTCTTTTCCGACGGAAGCATTCAAAGACATTAACACACCTTTTGCAGGACTGTATATTTGTCCCATTGTTATCGTACTGAAAGTAACAAGTGTATTTTAATCTTAGGTCTCTGGCAACGGGAGGACAAATATCCTTATTGAATCGCTGATTCACTGAGCATGCGCTTCGCAAACCGGGCCGAAAAGTCCCACATCTCTTGATCTCTTCAGACTTGGCAAGCAACTCAACACACTTTTAGTTACATCTTTCCAATTCAATATCAAATCCTCTGCATAAAAAAATGTGCAAATCAGTTATGCTTTGCAACATCTTTTAAAACACAATGCACATTTCAGTAATCGATTACAATACAAAATAAATAGTTAATAGGCTGTTACATTCAGAAGCAATCCTGGCAGTTCTTTTGTCTCAGGTTAGACAGCTGGACTGGAAAAATAACACATGCTATTTCACTATCATGGTCAATCCAACAAAAGTTTTAACCTGACCTTTAAATTGATATCGTATCAGATTAATTGCTCTTTTAGCAGTGCACAAATCAAACATCGAGATACTAACTGTGCAAATACAGATATGTACATTTGACATGAGCACTGAGAGAATGACTTCACGTTTTTACACAGAAAGATACGCTTCTCGTGAGTCACGAGCAAGGTCACCGGTTCAAAAACAATACAAGTCAAAAGTTTCATACACCGATTCTGTTGCATTATCATCGGCTGACAGCTGTGATATTGTCGACCAAACAACACCTCCAACCCCTCAATGTTTGACTATTTAGGCACACACCAAAACAGTTTCAGTCTCTGAAAGATTGGTTTTAGGCCTATCTATCATTTAAAAAAACACATTGCCCTCATCTTACAACGATAAAGTGAAGGTGTGTGTGGTCCTTCACTTTTTTCCAAATACACCGCAAACCACAAGCACACATCCACACATCAAATTAGCCGTGTCAATAGAAATAAACACACCCATGACTGTTACCAAACATGTTTCTAGCCATGACAAATGTGACATTTTAATGATAGACTGCAATGTGACAGACAATAACAAAAAACGCATAACACCACTAAAAAAAGCACCTCAAGGGCTTGATGGATTTTCCACACCTTGAAGGCGAACACAAAAGACGGTTTTATCCTTTGAAATCACAAGAGATTAGCTTGAATGTGTTCCAACTTGGCACGAAATGACGTCGGGCAGGATTTTGCATCTAAAGCTCAAACTCAACATTTCTTGTCGAACGGGAATTCAATCACCTCGTAAATACATCTACATTTAGTCATTTAGCAGACGCTTTTATCCAAAGCGACTTACAAATGAGGTAAACAATGGAAGCAATTGGAAGAACATAAGGACAACAAAAAGCCTAAGCGCAGTAAAACTGGTCTCATATAGCCTACCACAGTATACCAAGCTATGGTTTTTGGAGGGGGTTTAAGATAGAAAGTTTAGATTAGAAATTATTTCGTATGTTTCACGAAATAACTTAACCTGCAAACTTCCAATGACAAAAAACTGGAAAATCCTTGCTTTGGTTGAAGGCAAACAAGCTTACTGGATTACATTCAACTGTGTCCATAAAGCATAATTTTAGACAAAGCGTTCTAAACGTACAGAGACCGCCAATAAAAAATGCCATTCCGCAAACAGAAATTCAATCACGATGTGGAAACCAAATCATAAAACGGTCAATGACCGAGGAACCGTGGCAAATATAGAATTACAAGTTTACTAGCGACCAACAGCTCGGTCACATGTTTGTGTATGATGTATAAACATCATGTTAACTTAAAGTGGAAAAAGGACGATCAAGACATTGTATGTGCGGTTAAATACATCCCTAAAAAATAAATGTATTTAAATAAACAAAATAATGCACTTATAATAGATGCCTATAGGACAATTTTTCACAGACATGAATCGCGACTCTATAATGTAAATGTTTATACAAACTGAAGCACAAGTCAAAATGATTCCTTATGGAGGCTAACAGCATGCAATAGCTGTTGTTGACAAAACATTTCAAAAGCCTAAAAATGTATTTTATTCTGTATAATATGTCATATAGAGGCTCACAATAATCTAGTTTAAATCAATATCTAATCACTTCTGTTTCATCTTATTTTCAGGTTATTTTATATTTGAAGAGTTTGGTTCCTAAATGAGATAACTCTGTTTAAAAAAAAATTTAATCATGTTTTTATATGTTTGAGTTATTATGGCTTAAATCAAAACAAACCATCTGCAGTTTGATTGATATTAATTGGAATGCACAATAAAAAAACATGATTTTTGAGAAGAAAAAAACGGAGTTCTCATTTTGGAACCAAACTCTTCATTTATTTGTTTATATTTCAATCATAGTGACTTGCAACAACAGACATAAACATTGCAGACTAGCAAGTACAAAACATTCCATACCTTTTCTGTTGTTTCAATCAATAGAAAGTGTCTTAACAGCAGAGATGCTCAAGGCTTTGAGGCTGCTGATATTTAATTACTTTATCAAAGTCACAAGACACGCCACGCTGCCTTTGAGCTTGACAAACCAGCAGACCATTCCTCATTACACAACTCACATTAAATATAAACGGAAATAAAGACACCTATAAAACAAACACAAAGGCAACTATACGCTGAGATAACAGTAAAACTGTGGACTTTTTACTGTTGACTTTGCAGTGTGCAGTGATATGACATGCTGACTCTTGAATTTCACTTCCAGCTGCTGTTTGAGATACAAATATATCCAATAATAAAAAAACATGCATGCACTCAGAATTGCAAAACAAAACAATTACAAAACTTGACCTAGTACACAGTAAACGTTTCTCCGCATAACTTAAAAAAAGGAATGTATATTATCTAGAAACAAAAGCTGAAGTTGTGTGGTTAAAGGAGTTAAAACAGCAACTGTACTTAAATCCAACATACTGAACAATTAATGTAAACAGAAAAAACATTAACGTTAAAAATATATTTTTTTATTAAATTCCACTAGTCAGAAGTAAATAGGCATATGTATTCAGAATACAAGATCATTGAAATTTACCTCAATGTGCTTTACTGAAGAGAAGATGGTGTTGACATCTTAGCGCAAAGCCAACATCCACTGTGTAAAAAGAATCAGAGAGCGAGAGAGAGAAATGACTGAGCCGCTACAGAACACTATATATCTGCCTTCAAACACACTATCACCAGTACTGACGGGTAAATCTCTTCCTATGCTAGATTATTTCCTCGCCAGAGACCTCAGACAGCCGGCCATGTGACCGCTGCTATACAGTGAGTCAGCTGTGACACACACACACACACATCATATGTATCAGCTCATCCCAGAGTTTCAACAGTCAACACCTTGTTTAGTGTAATATATCATCATTTCTGTAACAATTACGCAATATGGTTGATAAATACGTCATATTGGCTAATCTATCTAGGCAGGGACTGTTACAGTAGATACTGTTGCATCCTGATTCTCACTGTAACAGAATAAACAGTTCTGACAACTTATCATAACAAAAAAGCTCTTAAACTCCACAAACTTGGAGCTTAATTTAGAAAGAGAATTTCAATAGCAATGGTTTACCATGAGTGGAAATGAATGAGTTTGACAAACAAAAAAAGTGCCTTATCTTTGCTTCTGGGATGATTTTCTGATGTCCGGTTTTGGATTGTATTGTATAGTTACCCATCTAGCTCTTGAATACATTTTTTTACAAAAAATAAACCATCCCAGTCAAGTTTATTTTTAGTGTTTTTTTAATAATTGCATTGTATCAAAGCAGCTGTGTAAGAAATCAAACAAAAAAACACATGTTGTACAGAGAGAGTAAATAAAAATATGTTAGATATAAATTTAACAGTAATATGAAACAGAGAAAGTATAGAAAATGTATTATAGTTAAACCATAGCAACCACAAATGAATCATGGTTTTGTTACAGTAACCAGTGTTTTTAACCATGACAGTTGTAGAAAAAAAATAAAAAAGTAGTAAAAAAGTAAATAAGTAAAAAATTTTAAATAAAACCATGGTTAAGAGAGGGGAGACTAATTTTACAGTTTAACCTCTCAAAAAAATGTGTAAGATTAGGGATGCACGATCAAGTATCGGCTGATAAATGGTATTTTTTAATGTTATCGGCCGATAATAAAATGTAGCCTGATATATTATAGCCGATAAATCATAAATCATTTCCTCTGGTTAAACATCTTCAGCTGCTCACGGTTCAAATACAGTACAGACTTTCTGTCGTGATCATTCACTTACTGCTGTTAGCAAAACATTGTTGATGTAGATACAGTATTTATGGATGTGTAAATTATAGGAAGAAAGCATACTTGAATCAGACTGCTGTCTGAATGCTTTCTGTCTTGAGACGTGTGAGACATGTGGCTATTAGGGATGCAACAATACAGCTCACCCACGGTTCAATACGAACCTAGGTTTTGACCCACGGTTTTCGGTTTGGTTCTTACGGCTTCGTATTAAAGTGTTTTTGATTGTTTTATGCTTATGTGACAGGAACAGTAAAAACTTAAGAAAAAAAACGATTTTACTGAAATTCTCTTTATTTTACTTGACTAATTGTATTATCTTGGACTTATTTTATTATCTTTAATCAAAAAACAACTTGTACAAATTCCTGGTGTATTTAATAAATGTAAAGATTTACACTGGCAGCTCACAGCAGTTTTTGGTTTACTGTTCATCAACATGCCAGTAAAATAAGCTTCTTGAAGAGGTTTTGCGCATCAGAGTATTTAAAATGGCTTAATGCAAAACTTGCTATTGCTGTAATCGAAGTAAACGTGAGCTCAATCGGAAAGGCCAAAGATATTATATTAACAAGGTGCGCCACTGCCATTGCAATAAATTGGAAGAAATGCAATGCTAAATAGCTGCTTGGAGGCGCTCTTGCTATGACGTAAATGGCTGTCCGACAGGCCGCCGAGTGGCATGACTTTCGTTAAACGGACTTTGGCGTGGTGCCAAAGCTCATCGCTCTGAAAAGCGAGGTGTGCTATGATTGGCCAGTTAACCAGTGCGTAGTGATTGGTCGAATACTGCAAGCATGTGACGGAAATGTAACGCCTCTTACCATATTTGGAACATCAGGTTCCAAAGCAATTGTACTGACAGGTACGCCCACCTTACTTGCGTATACATTTAGGTGGTCTTAGTCAAATCATACCACTAACTGATGCAGATTTGTGGGGGTGTGGTTACACGAGGCGTTTCAGGCAGGTCTGGGTGAGCATTCGCTTTTTGATAGAATGCATCTTTTGTTCTGACACTTTAATTTTTGCACAGGATTTTCAGAGGAAAAAGGAGAACTAATGGTAACCTTGTTTTCGGCAGTGAATGTTTTCAAATAAAAGCACTTTACGCATTTTGTTTCAGTCTTAGGGAATTTTATATTAATATTTAGATACTGCATATTGGCCAATATATCGGTTATCGGCTTCCAATGTTAAAGGATTATCGGTTATCGTTATTGGCTAAAATTTACATATCGGTGCATCCCTACTTCAAATGTTTATAATCTAAACACGATATCTTTAAATTTATCAGATTAGATTTTTCCGACAGATTAATTTCATATTTGTGGTTATTTATCTGGAACACACAGGAAGCATCAACTTGGATGAGATATAATTATTACTCTAGAACTAATAAAACCAGAAACAACCAAAAACCGCAACATATAACAAAATACATAAGATTGTAAAATGTTGCACAAAACGTTTCATTTAAAAAAATGTACTGCCTCAAATGGATACTAGGTCAAAAAATCTATATTTACAGTACTAGTTTGAATGAATGACTGTATACCATCATGAGTATGTGTCAGTGGGCATGTGTGTTCACAAGAGTCACATGGATTTTACATGACCAAAAATCAGGAATTGAAACTAGTTGTCTTCAAACGTTTTCCACAATCCCAAAAAAGCTGACCTTACCCGCTTCAAGAGGTCACTGGCCAGTTCATGATGTTTGGTTTGGGTGCCAGTTGGACCGGTAACTGTATTTTTATAAACAAGTCCATACATAACCGAGACGCTTTGCTCTATCCACGACTAGATTTAAAAAGAATTCATTACCTCATTGCAGAACAGTCTGGGTAAGTATGCCTCGATCAAATGTTTCAAGATTTAGTCATCACGAATCCTGTGCCACAAAAGCTACACCATTTCAATGATAACGGTGACCTTGACTCCCACTTTGATGAGGTCATAACTAATGAATAACTAATGAAGTTACTCGGATGTGTGACGAGCCTTCTTGACAAATCTCTACAAGAATCATGATTGAAATCTGGAGGGTTGCTATTGGCTATTTCAAGAACAGATGGTCAAGTAAAGTAGGGGTGTCAAACCCTGCTGCTGGAGGCCTTCAACCATAAACAAAAGGTTTGACCAACTGATCCAAAAATAGTAAGACCAAAAAATTAAACCTGTTACTTAATTTGTATATGAAACAGTTGGACTCTCCTTTTTTACGTAGACCATTATTAAGCAATATAAGGTCCGTAATATTGAATGCTCTGTGCCAAAAACAAAGGGGTACACAAAGTTTTCTTCCTTTATCAGAAGTCTTGCATTCTCAATATGATGCCAAATGGTCATTAAACCTTTTCTGGTTTTAAGGGATGGTTCACCCAAAAATGAAAATTCTGTCATAATTTACTCATCCTCTTATCATTTCAAATCTTCCGGGTTTTTTTTTAAGTACGTTGGTAAACAAAACCATTAGCCGCCATTGACTTGCATTGGCTTTGTGTCCATACAATAGAACTCAATGGGGACCAACGGTTTTTGGTTATCAACATTCCTCAAAATATCTTCTTTTGTGTTCTGCAGAAGAATGAAAGTCATACAGGTTTGAAATGACAAGAGGGTGAGTAAATGATGACAGAATATTCATTTTTGGGTGAACCATCCCTTTAAGTCTTGACTTGCATATGCTGCATAAGTTTCGTAATTTCCTGACGCAAGAGAAGATATAACAGACCTCTATTTAACAGTCACCAAATGGGCTGGAAACAATAGGCCTACTGTGGTTTTCTGACCCAAGATTTAGCAACATAATGAACAAAAACCTGCTGAAAACAGCAGATCCTTCACGTTCTTCCTGTCGCATTAGCGGTTGTATTGTCAGCTCTGGTCGTATTGTCTGGTCACGATAAACAGGGAAGTAGGTTCAAACAAATGGTGGGCTGGTAAAACACTGGGAAAAAACACAGAAATGAAGAAAAGCTATTGCATAACTACATAGAGACATACACAATGACAGACAGACGAGACAAAAAATAAACAAGACAAACACACCTTACGATTGCAAGAAAAATGACTTTACATGTATTTCTATATACTAATATAATTTGTAAAATGACACAAACCAAGCTAACTCGCTTAGATAGTTGAGTGTCCAGTGCCATGGTTATTTGTATTGCTGGGTTTAAGGGATTTCACAGTAACCTGGTACGTGGCCACATTTGCCTTTGGCGGGACAGTGTGAAGTTCTACATTGGAGAATGTTCAAGAAACATCCCCGTAGTCCCAAAACCACAAACACTGAGAGGAGAGGACACAAATGTAACCGAATTATGAAATACAAAGAGATTATGTACCATTATGTTTTATGATTATGTTTTCCGACTCAAAAAAGTTCAGCAACAGGTCTATGGAAAAAGAAAGGACTCAAAACACTGGCAAAGTGTTCAAGTGGAGCAAGCCGTTTGTAAATTTTTATTGGAACATGATAGAATTTACTCCAGCCGTAATCAAATCAATGCCGACGGGAGACTCGCAAACGCACTGCCAACATCTGTGTGAAGTTAAGAGTGAATTTAACTCCTGGAAGTAGTTAACTTAGCCAAAATTGTTTTCAATTGAGCGGAACATGATATATAGATTTAACAAAGCACCGGAATAATTTCTCTTATCTTTAAAATCTCAATTTTAAGAATACTTTGGAAAAGTATTCTCCAATAACGATGGAGGACAATTCCTTGCAAATGTCAAGCTTACCATGACATGTTTTTTTTTCACTATACTGATAGCAGATGTCAATATTTGGTTGTTTAAATACCCATGTGAGGTCTATAATTTTTTTTAAGCATTTTATTTTTAAAGCATGATTTTTGATAGTCAGATTTTTCTTTCAGAATTATCACATCAGTAACAGTCCATATACCTCATTAATGGCCACATGAAAATAAAAATATCGCTACGGTCCTTCTGAAACCTCCTATCTCCATATTTTTTTGCCATAAATAATTAATAATATTCACCACCCTTTATGTTTATCACTGGGTTTTGCAAATAAAAAGTGCTTGTCAACTTTGACAACACTTTATTTTATCATTAAAAAAAGTACAGTGTTTTTTCCATTTCCTGAAAAACAGCGCATTTGGACATCCAAGGTTTTGGAAGGACTGTAAAGTTCTAGAAAGAGGCATACCTTCTCCGTTTGTTGGGATTATTGCTTCTGGTTTGTGCATTTTAATTGGCAGATATCTTACAAATCATGTTGTCTCTCAAAAATGTATTTTTTTGTCACACCCATAACACGCTTATTTCGCTCATCTTAAATAGAAAACTTGTACAGATATTTTTCTTATGTCTGGACTCTATCGACACGCGTGTTTAGGAAAATATAAACAGATCTTCCGATTCATCAGATTAATCACTCAACACGTTCAAGTTACCTTTCAAGTAAAGAAGTTCTGAAAATGTGTTTACCAACAATTCTGGAGTTTGAACAAAAGAAAAAACTGGTGAGATTCAAACAGCTGTTCACAAATCTTGAATTACCACTTAGAGACTAAACCTTGCCATCCAACCTGCTGGAGTTTTGCCGACTCGCGTTACAGACACACAAAAGGTCCGTCTGTGTTCTCACACTTTTCTTGTTTAACTTGGAGAGGACAATCACGTCTTTGTAACAAGACAGCAGCGAAACAATTCAACAAAGCAGAACCTGACCAGAGGAGCTCTGATATTCATACCCTCAGTCACACCAAAACAAACAATTACAATGAAAATTCAAACCAGCCCACAGCACAGTGAGTATAGTAACACATATCCTGGGAAATCGATGATTGCAAAATCCACTGGAGGCACCGAGCAAGTGTTAGGTCACGCAACCTGCGGTAAGGTTAGATTTACTTAGACTTATTTGCAAGGGAACCGTTTCAGATTTGTATTTACGTGGTCAACGTGATGACAATATTTTTCAGCTGATTAGGGTGGCCAGCTGGGTGGACAACTACGAAAGCACAACACACGTTTCAAAATAACTTTGGCCCCGCAAGAAAACAGTAGCAGCCTACGGTGTTGTTGTTTTTACGTATACTGGGCAGGGAGGGCTAAAGAAACTATCAGCTGATCTTCATTGGAATGCTAGCGGAAAACAGCTTTTTTCAATATCATTACTAGAATTTTTTAGAGTTCGCAAAGCCAAGCAGCAGGAGGTAAATCTGAGCTATATGGAAAAAAGAAATTAAAAAATATGTCTCAAGTCTCTGTACGAATTATGCTTAATGACAATTTTATGAATTAAGTACTTGACTCATTTTCTATACCAATACATGTGCCTTCTGCAGTTTAAAACTTCATTGCGTTACTTTGGGATTTTGCAATGGTGGTCAAGCTCTGGTAAGCAGATAAGAAACAGAACGATATCTCTTTCTTCGCTTTGTCTTGTAATGTGCACTGATTTATTAACTTCTTGCATTACGCCTTAATCGCACCGCAAAATCAAAGTTGCCAAATTTTAAGCTTGTAAGCACTAGTTTGACCAAGTCAGTGCTTTGTATTTCTAAGAAATCGGACTCCTTCATGGCTTTAAAACTCTAAATCCAGCTGACCCTTGAGAACAAGCCCAAACCAAGCACAGAAGCTTAACATTTAGGGATCGTAATCACACCACTGCCCTACTCACAAGTATGGGGAAAATGTGCAAATTAATATGAACATACATATACATTTATATCATAGCAATCTTGCAATTAGTATGCTTATATATATGCGATATGTATTACTATTGTATTAACAGAACCACGTCTTCCTTTTTGTAGAGCGATAAAGGAAAAGAAGTAGGCTATGTTTGCTTTAGAAACTCTTTAAATGAGAGTACAAAGTTCTTTAAAACCATTAAAGAAGCTCCATTTGTAAAGTCACACATTATGTTTGCCATTGTGTTACATAATAAAATATCAACCCCCCAACAAAAATCTAAAAAGTACTAAGACAGGGAATTAATTTTTGTATTTTTACTTAAGTTAAATCGTTTTGTTTTGTGTTTAGTGTACAAATACTTTTTGGGTCAAATGTGTGTATACAAATAACATGGACTTTATATTTATATATATATTTATATTTATATTTATACACATATACATACATATACATAAAGGGAGGGAGCGAGAAGAGCATATAATTTCCAAACTATATGGTTTCCATTTTTAACTTTCAAACACTACATTTATATCACAGTTCTTCTTTCTGGTGTGTTTTAAGTAACTCCCAGTCAACCCTGTGGACATCACGTGGCACTGGCTCTTAAATGACTCTATCTGTTCATTCGCTTCTGACAGCTTTCCAAGGACCACATCCCCAAGAAATGACCAGACATTACGGACAACGGCTTTATTTAAACAACCCACCGTTTTTTCCAACGCATGTTTATTAAAGATTTTTTTCATTAAACTTATTTTACCTGTTTGCTAGCGAAAGCTAACGTTAACAGACCCACGCCGACACGCGAGCCACGCTAACCCACTTTTCTAGCGGCTGGACCCTTTGTGTAACAGTCAATACGAACACAACCCCTGATGATGATCACAGTCTGCATATTTAAGTGTATAAAACACCAAGCAAGTGTGAAATGTGTCCTACCTCAACTCATCTCTCCCCGGTTTGGATGGTGGATCAGCCTAATCTGACGCGCGCTCCTTCGCGCGCGTGCGTGTCATACATATTTTTCAACTGGTAGCTGGGAGATCTCCTTCCCGTTGAAAAGATAAAAAAAATATCCAAGAACACGCTTTTATTAACCCTGTATGCATGACTGCACACGTCAGCTCAGTGATGCACGTGGCAAATGCATGCAGTCATGCATGTATGAAGGCGATTTACATTTAACGTTACAACATTCTATGTGATACATTTTTATATATATGAAACGTATATGTGATTTATATGTACTATTTAATAAAAAATACAGAATTATAGAAATAAAGCATACATTTGAGATCATTTAAAAAGCCGGTTTGTGCTTCGATATATTTGAGTAATTTCTAAAACAATGCTTTCATTGTAATCCACTCGAAAAATATGACATGACATCTCTCGGCCAAAAATACGTACTGCATCCTAGAAATAAAATAACTCCTGTCTCAAAATAGTAAGCAATTGTTTATTTAAGATAAATGTTCGTTTTATTTAGTAAACGGACCTAGTAAAATTAACGACTTAGTTAGTAAATGCGACTTTGCCTGCTCCTTTAAATACAATACGTCCACGCAGACTCTCCGTGATCGACAGGTTACGCTAGAGTGATGGCGGCCCTTATGGGCGTGCCCAAAGGCCAGTCATCCAATCAGCTTCTACATTACAGTGCGGACGGAAGCTGTGACGTTTTAGCCCAGGCACGTTCACCATTCTGTGCGGACATGGACAATCAATAAACAACCTCAGTAAAGTGTCAACAAATCCTAATATTCAACATTTTAAAAGATATTTAATAAAATTATGGACTCCACAGCGGTAAGCGAACAATGTGGTTGATTTGAGTCTTTTCTGGTTTTTTGCACATTGTTGTTTAGCGGTAACGTTACTAGCTTGTACGAACAGGATGAAATATGCTAAACTGTGACAAGAGTTTAAAGTTCCTGTAGAACACGAGCATGCACGAGCTTCACTTTGTTTTTCTGAAAGCTTTAAGTTATAAATGGATTGTTTGTGTAACTATTTGAGATAGGAAGCAAATACAGCAGGCCTACGCAGGAGAAAAGCCTTCCATCAAAACAATTGTAGTGATTTGGGGTACTTCGTTTTATGCATTGCATGATCTTGTCAATTGTAAAATGTAGATTATTGACAACAGGAATCACAAACTGTCAACACGTTTCCTTTTTGAATTGCTTAAAGTGGTAATTTGGGTAGTTTCCGATTCGTCATCGAATTATAAGTGAATTATGACTTGGCCTGCCCACCCTAGACATGCTTTTATCATGATGATAAGGCAATTATTATGTGCATGTGAATCGGGCCTTTTTGTAAGAGATGAGATAAAAAAGTTCGAAACTGAAAGACGTCTTGTTTAGAAGATGTCAAACATGGTTGCAGTGGCTCTCATACTTCAGCTGTTGCTTTCTCTTTTATACTTTTCTTTCTGTTAGCACTCTGTAATAGTTTTTTTTTAAGAAACATATATCAGTTGTGGACTATAGAATGTTAAATGACACTTGAATGAACTAAGGATCTGTCTTTTAATAATCTTATTATTGAAAGCTAATATTATGTATAAATGGTATTTTATATTTGTTTAACATGTCCTTTACATTCTTCGTCTTCAGTCTTTCTTTTACAGCCTTTTTGTAACGTAAGCTGATTTTTGAGTGTTGTCCGTTTAAGTGACTTAAGTCACATTGAGTTTGGACTTTCTAGTCACTTATATTTACTGTAGTACTAAATGATTCCTATATGTATATGGTAATACTCATTACCACATTGTATATAGTACTTTAAGTTATTACCAAGTCCCAAAACACCATGCAAATACCATGGTAGTATCATGGTACGATTTTATTAATGTACCATTTTGTTATTTTTTATTTTGCAGACCATTGGGGGGTTCATAAGCACCCTCACTGAGATGGGCTTCGGTGAGGATCAGATACAGGCTGCCATTCAAGCGGGTTTCTTCTCTGTGCAGGAAGCTGCTGAATGGTAAAAATCCTCCAGGATGTCACATGCATCTGCTTTGTGTTTCTGTGGATTTTGACGTCATGCCACGTTTGTAAAGCACAAAAGAAGATCTTTTGTGAAATGTCTCGGTGGTTTTGTGGCCGAACATCAAAAGTCAACAGGGGCCACTGTTGTTTGGTTACCGACGATCTTCAAAATATCTTCTTTTTTGTTCTGCAGAAGAGAGAAAGTCTTACAGGTTTGGAATGACACCAGGATGAATAAGTGATCAAATAATTTTCAGTTTTGAGTGAACTATCCCTTTAAATCTAGCAGTTTTAAGGTATAACATCAGCATTGTGGTTCATAGTCAGACACCCTTTCATTGTGATCCATGTTTGCTCTGTAGGCTTCTGCAGGGTGGGAGTCCACGGCATAAACTGGTCAAGCAGCCTTCAGGGCCTCTGGAGACGGCATTCGCTGCTTTTAACCCTCCCAAAGATGCTCTGCACACAAACAACAGCTCACAGTCTGAAGCAACAGGTACAAAACTAAACATTACCAGAATTCGTTCAGTGACTGTTTGTGGCAAACGCGAGTACACTTCTTTCAGAGGGGGTTAACTTTGTGCTGGGAATGGAAATGTGATTACAAGCAACCTCACGCGTGAGTCATGTGGTTTTATGCAATAGAATGCAGGATTATAGAAGTTATGCAATGCAGAGTGTTTTTTTATTTGTGTATTTTTTAGGTCCTTGTTTGGTTCTGGGACCCCCCTCAACGCATGAACACCCTCCACTGGAAACACGAATCAAACAGGATAAAAGTAATTTCCATGAGCAACAGAGGCAGCGGGTGGCGCAAGAGGCGCGTGCGGAGAGAAGACAGAAGAAAGAGGTGATTCAGTTGCACTTCATACAGATTCATCACGATTTTACATTTTTGTTACCAGTGCACTAAATATTTGATGTTTCAACAGGAGCGCGAGTCGGTATTAAAGAGAATCGCAGAGGACCGCCGCACCCAGCAGATGAAGGCCCAATCCGAAGCCACGGCCGAGACGTCTTCATCCAGCGAACCAGGTCAGAGACTCGGTGGCCGCGTGGAGACAACCGTAGACAACCACTGCATCCTTATGGTAAGCGTTTAAGCCGATCGATCAAATTGTTTATCGATACGACATCTGACCTGTTTGATTTCTTTGTGCTTCTTTGTGTTGTAGATCCGTCTTCCCTCTGGGGAGTCAATGCGTGAACGTTTCCCTGCAGACACGCCTCTAAGTCACGTCGTCGAGTACATTGCTGGTCGACACCCATCACTCCCTGCCTTCTCTCTCCTGCAAGGATTCCCTCGGAAGCGCTTCGGTGAATCCGAGCTTGCCTGTTCACTCCGGTCTCTGGGACTGACTCCCAACGCTGCCCTTTGTATACAGACCACGCCTCCAGAGACGCCTCAGGACCCGCCCAGTCCAGCTTCCCAATTGGGCGTCGTGGAACAAGCAGAGGTGGAACTACCCGAGCTGGTGAGACCACCCACTGACCCGCCTCAAGAAGAGGCTGGAGCTGAAGAGGATCTGGTGGTGCCTCCGCCTTTGCCCCGTCAGCTGTGGGAGGAGGCAGTGGGGTATGCTGGGATTCCTGGGGTTGGACCTCCACTTGCAGATCCGGCTCACCGCTGGGGTAAGAAATATGAAATTCGAAATTCAATTGTCATCATAGTTTCGAACTTCCTACATCTGTAAATCAATTAAAGACATTTGTGTATTTTAAGGACGAGGCCAGAAACTGGTCCCAGGTGATGCCGAAGATGAAGAACATTCAGAAAATGAGGTGCAACCAGAAGATGAGGTCGTACCTCCATATCATCTCGACGGTATGTGCCGTTTTATTTTATTGTAAATATTTTGTCAAAAAATGTAAGTGGTGTCTGCCATTGAAACAATAATAGGACATAGAATTTAGCTAAGGTGGTGCTCAGTAGACCATGACAGTCCCTCTCATAGTCTCCAATATTCTTGTCTCTATATCTGACTTGAATTAAAGCCTTTAGCTTTGATTACAGCATACATTTGCTGTGGCATCGTTTCGATAAGCTTCTGCAATGTCCAGAATGTCCATTTTTTCCCGTCCAGAGTTGCATTAATTTTCTCCAAGATCTTTTATTGATGATGGGAAAGTCTTCTCCAGCTCATCCCGAAGTTTCTCAATGGGGTTAAGGTGTGGACTCTGTGGTGGCCAATCCATGTGTGAAAATGATGTCTCGTGCTCCCTGAACCACTCTATCACAATTTGAGCCCGATGAATCCTGGCATTTTCATCTTGGAATATGCCCGTGCCATCAGGGAAGAAAAAACCCATTGATGAAATAACCCGGTCATTCTGTATATTCAGGTAGTCAGCTGACCTCATTCTTTGGGCACATAACGTTGCTGAACCTAGACCTCCAATCCAATGGGTGGCTCTTACCTATTTGCTTTGTTAAATTCAGGTGGTGACTTTTTTTTGGATGTGCAGTGTATTTCTATCTACATACACCGCGGGTCCTCTAACTTGGAAGTCGCCATGTTGTTTCTACAGTAGCCCTAAACGGACAAACTGCTCCACAGAGCTCGTTTCATACGTTATCTTCTTCGGCAAAGATGCGAAAACGTGACGACATCTTAGTTCTGTGTCAGCCAACGTAGTGCTTCTAAAGAGAGGGGTGGAGTCTATATTAAATGATTTAATATATTATTGATAGTTAATTTAGAGGTAAATATATTTTCTTTAAGAGTATTGTCAGTCTTTGCACCCTGAAATTTAACTGTAACATAAAAGTTATTCACTTTAAACGATGCTACCTGTATGCCAAGAGGTGTGTTCGACTGCGCAGACTACACCAACGTATTGCAAGAGCCATTTGAAAGCATATGGAGCAGTTTGTTCTCACAGTAGTTTGTGACATACACGGATCAGTCAGGGCAGCGCCTCTTTTAAGTCAAAAACCCAGTTCATGGGTCCAGTTCTCGCACCTGCGTTTGGTCTAAATGAAAGTGGGTGACAAATGTTTTTCCTAAACATGTTGACCTGAACTGTTGCAGTTTAGGCCCGGTTTATAAGTAAGAGTAGTTCTCTGCCACATTGATCGGTGGATTTTAGACGTGCTAGACAAGAGAATAACTGGCTGAGAAAGCTGATTGAGAAAGTTTATTTTAAGAAGCCATGAAGGCTCCGGGGATGTTTGTATGTTAATTTGCACGCAAGAGACTTGCAGGAATTAAGTGAAGCCGGATTTAAGTGCTCCGTCCTGTGAACATGCTAATATATGGTAATTATCTTAACGTGTTGTTTTCCTGGAAGAACTGTTGCAAGATGTACTTTAGGATTAAATTGTTTTCTTGATTTGCTTGCGGATTGTACAAATAAATCATCGTTACTATATGTGCTTTCTAAGTAACTTTTAAAGGAGCGGTATGTAATAATTTTACGGTATTAAATCAAAACAATACCTTAATATGTTCGTAGACATTTAGGAAACATGTTAAGTTTGTTCAAAAAACAACGCTATAGCCAGTTATTCCACGCTGAAATGTGCGTTCTGTGCCGGAATGTCTGTTTTTGTTTTGGTCTGTGTGACCCCGCCCACTTACGATTTACCCACTAGTGTAGTTCGACAGCTCGGTTGCCAGTTGGCGACAATCACAGCATATTGCAGCAAACAAACGATCTCGGTCAGAGCAGATTCCACCTTTCTGGTACTATTATGTTGCAAACTTAGAAAGGATTACTATATTATTGTACAACTTACGAGGAGTAATATACAATTTTATTACAGTTATTTAAACGAGACAGCATTATGGCCCGTAAATGCGACCTCCGGAGGACGCAACCTCTGAAACAAGCTGCTGATTGAGTTATATTTGCAAACAACAAAACCATTGCAAACGTATAAATTATCAGACAAACTTACAATGTAAGAGTTTATGCTTTCCATTACTCTCCTGTAAGTGTCTGGCAACTCCTGTGAGCATGGAGTCTGAGGAGGAGGGTCGGGGAAAAACCCTCGCCAATATTTTGAATTTGGACTGTCAATGTTACATACAGCTTCTTTAAAGAAAATCTATATTGGGAATTTTGAAATTGCAATTTCCAGGCGTGGAAAATATTATCAAGTATTTTATCTGCTAACAATTATAAATGGGATTAATCATATGCTATGGAAGTATGAAATGTAAAACACGTTTTACAGATTGTACAGTATATTATAATAAACAAAACATGATCTTGGTCTTGCAGGAATGCCGCCGTTGCCCTTTTTCATGGAGAACAGGGCTAGAGGGGGTCTGGAGCCCAGACATCACTGGCCTGAACAGGGTAACAGACTCAGGTGAGAAATAAATGAGTCTAAACCGGTGTGAAAATTTAAAGTAATTCATTTTATGTTAATTGTTTTCAGTTTCACATTGTAAACAGACTAATTTCAGAATTTATTATTGAAGTTCAACACGAAAAAGTGCATAACAAACGTTACCAGATTGTTTTAACAGAAACATTAATACAGTTACAGAATAACTAGCATTTGTTTCCTAACCAGGGGTGCGTTTCCGAACAACGACATAACTCGCTGGTTAACCACCATAGTACGATGCATCGTTGAGGAAATTAACGATGTAGTTACGACTGTTTCCCGAAACCGTAGTAACCCTGTCGGAAATCAATTGTTTCAGCAATCTAGTTGATGACGCCACACAGGTGGTGGAGTAATGACTTCTTCCTAAAAATACGTTCAGATCAAATTAATGTGAAATTCTTGCTGTAAACAACACTCAGTGCATTTAAGGACTACTTTTGTTATCCTATTTTTGTTATCTGTTGTTTTATTTCACGATATTTAATTCATTTATGAGTATTCCACCCAGGGATTCCCCAGGGTCCTAGAGCACGCAGGGCACATTCTTTCTTTTTTTAAAAAAACTTCTATTTTCTTGACAAGCTAAAAGATGTAAAATTGAATTTGTTTATATTTATAATGATGGATATGGAATGCACTGCATGTTGCTTGCTTACTTTGATCAAAAGCTTGATGCATGTAAGTCTACATGTCAAAATAACAAGGAACGATGCTTCTAACCACAGCTCTAGACCTGTAGTTCCAACCACGCAACTTTGCGATGCTGCTTGTGATTGATTGTTGGAAAGATGGTTTTGGGAAACACTTTAATCGTTGAACTATGCTGGAACGACAGAACTTGCGACGATAGATAGATAGTTGGCTAACGATGTTTTTGGGAAACGCACCCCAGAATGTTAAATCTGTACATTTAGCATTTTTAGAAAAGTTATATTACATTTACACACATTTTTGAGGCTTTTTATACCTTTATTTTAAACATGACAGTATAGATTTTGACAGGAAGTACAGGTTAGAGAGAAGGGAACTGGCACAGGATCTTAAGCCAGGAATCAAATAGTATATGCAATATATATCTGATCTGACTGTAATTGGTTGTGTGTTGAAGAGAGGCGGAGCCTGACGTCCCGGCAGACCCTGAGGAGGAGCGTGCGTTACGCGGGGCGGCAGGTCAGGCGGCAGTGGAGCGGTTACAGAGAGCTGCCCATCAAGACGAACAGCAGTCACTGCACGGGCAGCCCTCACCCCCTAAAAAATCTTTCAAGACACCTCGCGTTTCCACACTCTGCTCCATGGCAACCAGAGCCACCGTTTCTCTCATGACAGGTCAGAAAGATGCCTATAGAAAGAAATAATGCCTCATTCACTCGCTCTCATTTTAATTCGCTCATGCACAAAAAAGACATTTTATATATTGAATCATTCAGAAATGTCACTAATAATTGCCTTCTCTCTCAGCTCCCAGCATGCAGTACAGCAGTAGCCTGGCATGTCTGACTCCAGAACTGGCCGAACTCTTGTTGACGCACATGGCTCGTGAGCGTCTCCTCCGTCCACGGACGCTGGAGCTGTTCTTCGGCTGCCCGCTGCAGAAGTTTGTCCTGAACTGTTATCCGTACACCACCAATGAGATGCTACGGCAGCTGAGGGCCTTTTCCTGTCTGAAGCATCTCAGCTTAGTCAACTCTCTTCTCATTACAGGTTTGTGTGTTTGTTTTGTGCCTTTCAGATTTTATATTGGGGTTAAATTCCATTTTTGAATTATTTTATTTTTTCTTCATTTTATTACAATTATACACACAAACACAGACATATACTGTATATAACTAGATTTTTTTGCGTAAATTTGAGTGGTGCTTGCTGTGGCAACACTTTATTAGACAACAATATTACAGTACTGTTTAATATAAAATATCAGAATCAGAATCAGAATCAGAAGAGCTTTATTGCCAAGTGTGCTTGCACACACAAGGAATTTTCTTTGGTGTTGGAAGCTTCTAGTACAGACATTCAACACAATGACAATACAATATAATACGATTTACAGTCTAAAAGATTCTAAATTGTGCATATATAAAATAAAGACTATTTTACAGAAAATGGGGGATAGCGTGCGTTACGCGGGGCGGCAGGTCAGGCGGCAGTGGAGCGGTTACAGAGAGCTGCCCATCAAGACGAACAGCAGTCACTGCACGGGCAGCCCTCACCCCCAAAAAAATCTTTCAAGACACCTCGCGTTTCCACACTCTGCTCCATGGCAACCAGAGCCACCGTTTCTCTCATGACAGGTCAGAAAGATGCCTATAGAAAGAAATAATGCCTCATTCACTCGCTCTCATTTTAATTCGCTCATGCACAAAAAAGACATTTTATATATTGAATCATTCAGAAATGTCACTAATAATTGCCTTCTCTCTCAGCTCCCAGCATGCAGTACAGCAGTAGCCTGGCATGTCTGACTCCAGAACTGGCCGAACTCTTGTTGACGCACATGGCTCGAGAGCGTCTCCTCCGTCCACGGACGCTGGAGCTGTTCTTCGGCTGCCCGCTGCAGAAGTTTGTCCTGAACTGTTATCCGTACACCACCAATGAGATGCTACGGCAGCTGAGGGCCTTTTCCTGTCTGAAGCATCTCAGCTTAGTCAACTCTCTTCTCATTACAGGTTTGTGTGTTTGTTTTGTGCCTTTCAGATTTTATATTGGGGTTAAATTCCATTTTTGAATTATTTTATTTTTTCTTCTATTTTATAAAGCTTGGATAACCTATGTTATCTGTTGGAACATTTATAGCAAATACATCAACAGTTTACATTATTAGAATTTATTTTGTAATGTCTTTATTACTGATACATTAACTATTTATTACTTATTCAATTAATTTAGTATAGAAATGTATTTGAAAAACCAATTAAAGACAGTATAATAAACATTATATTTTAGGGCTGTCAACGTTAACGCGTTAACGCATGCGATTAATTTTTCAAATTAACGCGTGAGAAAATATTTACGCAATTAACGCAGCATCCGTTTGTTTTGACATCCTTTGTCTAGCGTTACATTATGTAATCACGCTCTTATTCGTGTACAGGCTTTTAAACCACTTAAGCGCGATTTGAAACAGTTGCTTTGACGCGTTCAATGAAGATAGACAGCTTCTAAACTGTGGGACGCGGCAAAACGCAACGCGAGGTCCAGTCTGGTGTAAACAGTCAGGCTGAAGGCTGCGTCGGTGAATCTCTGTCAGACAGCGCATCCGTGTTAAGTTCTCTTTCGTGCTTGAATGGATAAAACCAACAAGATTATGTCAGAAAGCCCGTTTTGTCTAGCATTTTCTTAAGCACAGACTTCAAAGTGTAAAATAAAATCTTAAATGAATGCAAGAGTTGTGAAAATGGGAGTGCGGTGACGGTCAGATCTGCGTACTAAGACAGCTCTTAAAGGGGCCGCGTTCTTAAACGTGCTGCTGTGACTCCTGTCACTAATGTTAATCAAAGAACAAAATAAAAGAAGAAATCAATGTGATTTTATAGCTTTAATGAGAATTCTTCTGCATTTAATTTATAATTTAGCATTAAAGACTGTAAAGTGTCCTTCAATTTCCTACATGAGCTCTCAATTATATTGTTGAATGGCTATAATTAATGTTAAAATAATCAATTTAATAGAGACATCAGTTACAATACTAATATCAAAATGTTAGGTTTCATAAAATGATGCTGTTAAAGAAATATGTTGTTTCTACATCAATTTGAAGATTAAATGTGANATAACATATAAGAGACATTGTACAGGGTAGTATATAGTAGAATAAACATATTGTATGTACACTTGTGCAAATGGATAATTTAGTAAGTAGAGGTAGTGTTATATACATGTATACATAAGATGTAGATATAATAAGGCACTATAGTGCACACTATAGGAGTAGTGGAAGTGGAATATTGCTCTTAAGGAGCAGTTATCTGTTTAGGAGGGAGATTGCCTGGGGGAAGAAGCTGCTTCTGTGTCTGGAAGTCCTGGTGTTTGGTGCTCTAAAGCGCCGGCCAGAGGGCAGCAGATCAAAGAGTTTGTGTGCTGGGTGTGTGGAGTCAATGATGATTTTTCTTGCCCTGTTTTTCACTCTGGAATCGTACAGGTCCTGAAGTGTGGGCAGAGGAGCACCAATAATTTTCTCAGCACTACGAACTGTCCGTTGTAGTCTTCGTAGGTCTGATTTGGTGGCCGAGCCATACCAAACAGTAATTGAAGTGCACAGAACAGATTCGATGACCACTGAGTAGAACTGGGTCAGTAGCTCCTGTGGTAGGTTGAACTTCCTCAATTGACGGAGGAAGTATAACCTCTGCTGGGCCTTCTTTACAATGGAGTCTATGTGGGACTCCCACTTCAGGTCCTGAGAGATGGTGGAGCCCAGGAACCTGAATGACTCCACAGTATCCACAGTGCTGTCCAGGATGGTGAGGGGAGGAAGTGATGGAGGGTTCCTTCTGAAATCCACTATCATCTCCACTGTCTTGATGCATTCAGCTCTAGGTTGTTTTGACTACACCAGGCAGCCAGCTGAGCAACCTCCTTTCTGTAAGGCGATATAGATTAACATGATTAAATGAATAGTATATATATGATAATGTAGTATAGTATATTAGTATTTAGGGATATATACATATATTATAGTAATTATGATATGATATAAATATGATGAATGTTGTATACAGCTTTAGTATCATATATTGTTTATATATAATATAGATTGGATTATTTATAATATCTATTATATTGTACATCATGGTATTAAGTTTTTATATTATATAGGGTACTTGGGCTCAATTTTTTAATGAATTTTTATATTTTAATTTTACAGTCTAATATATATTTAAAAAATATATTTGAGTAATAATAAAATCCTTAAAAATAAAAAACATACTTAAGGTAAAATAATTATTAGCAAATATACATATTTTATAAATATTAATAAAAATTACTTTTACTGTACAAAAACGGTACAATTAAATAAAAAGCACTATTACGGTAAATCATGTCTGGACACAATATATTTTAAGGGGTAAAACCGCCACATATTCACTACAACAAATAACAACAAATGAACTTTGTACAAGTTCAACAACATTATTCATCTGCATCACAGTTCATAGGATCTTTTATACATCGATAGGTTTAAATCTTTCATGACGCAAACCTCACCAGTTCCTCTTTTCTTTTTCAGATGCCGGTCTTTCTGTTCTCTCCAACCTCACAAAACTACAGCATCTCAACCTGTCGTCCTGCTGCAAGCTAACAGACAGCTGTCTGCAGCACATCGCAGGTGAGACACACAGCAAACCGCATGATATCCAAGAGCAATTGTCACGTGACGAATGACTGACTCCTTTCCGTCTGATCTCAGGACTCCACAGTTTAACGTTCTTGTCTCTGGATCAGACTAAAGTAAGCGACGCAGGGATGGTGATGTATCTACAGTCAGGTTCCCCTGTTCTCTGCCAGCTGAGTCTGAATCAGACAGCCATCACTGACAGCACGCTAAGAGTTCTGCCCACGTGTGCACCGCAGCTACGGATGCTGAGCATCAAACACACAAAAGTAATAAACATAACTACATGTTATGGTTGTTTTTAAGTGTGTAAGAGTCTGAGATGTTGTATTTGCATCGCATGATTTTCAGCTTGCGTCTTCTCTCTCTTCAGGTGAGTGATGTGTCTGCGCTCGCCGAGCTCCGAAACCTGCAAACGCTTCACCTTGACAGCACCTGTGTGCAGGAGTATTCTCTCCAGCGCCTGGCAACCCACCCCAGCCTATCAGCTCTCAGCCTGGCCGGCATACCTGTCGCCGATGGAAACCACACGCTGGAGATCATTTCAGGTGAAACCCATCAAGAACAGTTATTTATATTATATACAGTATATTATATATTAGTTATAAATGAAGAGTTTGGTTCCAAAATGAGAAAACTCAGTTTTTAAAAAAAATCAAAAATCATGTTTTTTATAATGTTATCATGTTTTTTATCATGTCACGATTCAAGCCAGTTTAGATGTTATTTGGATCGCAACACCAGGGGCCGCTGTGTTTACCGCAAACTTGCACAGACACTAAACAAGTCTTAGTTTATTTATTTTCAGGAGATTTTTGTATTAGTCGTTTTTTATTTCATTTGGAATTTGTTTTAAATTTGCAGTTTAGATTTCTTATATGACATAAAATATATTTTAACTTTACAAAGAAATGTGCAGCATTTGAGAAATAATAAGGGCAGAATTTGTCTCAACTCATTTTGTAAAAATAAATGGTGAATGAATCGTATTGTGAGGTCAGTATTGTGATTTGATTTGATTGTATTTTCAGCATCTGATTTTTCTCCTCTGTTGCAGGTCTGAGTCTTACCCAGTTGACCCTGCCTGGACGACACTCTGTGACAGACAGTGGACTTTCATTTCTCTCCAAACAGACGTTTCTATTAGAGCTCGACCTGACAGATTACACTCAGCTCACAGACCACGGCATCATGAAGCTCTCCAGCATGACCAGGTAGAGCTTTGAGCAAAGTCAAAAATCCAAGACAGACACGTTTTAAATGTCTTCTTGCGTAAAACAAAGCATATTGATCCTTCTTGAGTCTTTGTATTTTCGCACTTACTGTATATTATGGCCTCCTTAAGATGAATCCATTTGTTGTTTGTGTTATTAGGTATGTTTCCGTCGCGTTGTGAATTTAATGCATAAAATTGGAATATCGCATAAAACATTCGCAAATGAAATCAGTTCCCAGTTTTGACCGAAACCGCATTGCTGAGGCAAAGTCACGTTAGTTTTTTGATGCACGTCAAGTCCTGAAAATGTGTTTCCATCCGAGTTTATGGACATATCATCTTATCGCATACACAAATTCTTTGACTCAATTGTGCGCTTGGGCGTTTCCACGCAGCATATTTTTAATGTGATATCCCAAAATGTGCATAAAAATAGATGGAACTATGCGTAAATGTAAATTATCAGCATGTCCCAAATAGGGCTGTTAAATGTCTGTGTACTGTGCATATTAATGTTGTATATATAAACACATACAGTACATGTATGTGTTTATAAATACAAAATACATTTTCACAGTACACAAACATACAGTATATTAAGTAAACACAAACCTTTATTCGATTAATTGCGATTCATCGTTTAATAGCCCTAGTCCCAAATGCTTTCATCGGCAATTTGTTGTCAACAGTATTCTTAAACCTTTCCCTTTTACCAATGATGGTAACGCAAACCCCGCCTCTTTTACCTGATAGGTTGAAGAAGCTGTCTCTTAGCAACACTCAGGTGAGTGATGCTGGGCTGCAAGGATTGGTCAGTCTAAAAGAACTCCAGGAACTGTGTCTGGACCGGACTGCAGTCACCAGCAGAGGCGTGGCCAACCTAGTCACTCATTTACCACATCTGCAGGTACAGCCTCCACCAACATTTATCAAATATATAATGTTAAATATATACTCAAAATAACTATTTAGTACGTTTGTATCGTAGGTAATGGGTTTGGCTAGCACACAAGTGGGCGATACGGTGATCAGACGAGGTTTAGTACACTGTCCTCAGCTGCTTAAAGTCAACCTCAGCAAAACCAGAATTACAGATCAAGGTACCGACGTGAACCTTAATTTAACATTAGTTGACAATAAAAAAGCTTTTCTCAAATGTGATGTTTTTATATCTCAGGTCTGAAGTTTCTATGTCGTATGCAGTTAAATCAAGTGAATTTGGATGGTACAGGTGTGACTCTAGTTGGCATTGCCAATCTGATCTCCGCCTGCCATCATTTGACAAGCGTCCGAGCCAGCCATACCCGCGCCATACCGCCAGACCAGCAGTCTGACGACGACGACATCGATAATGACAACAGTGCCACCAGCGCATTACGATCCTAGTGTTATTATTTTAGCATCTGTTTAACGGTGGGGAGAGATTAGTACCAAGATGAAGAAACTCAAATCCCACTTGAGTTCGACAATCATGTTGAATGCTGTTGCAAAAAAAACAAGTTAATAGTTAATCTGGAATTTTAACATGCACGGTTTAAGATTATATTTTTAACTCTTGACATTTTGCATTTTTTTTGTATTTTGTCAAAGTATGATTTAAAAATGTTGACCACTTGGAACAGCAAAAATAGAAAATCCATCAATGCAATTTAGTAATAATGACGCTTCTACAGCAGGACCCAGATTATGATGATCACATTTTTGCATGACTGGTTTAATTTGAAAAGAATATAATTTCAAAACTAAATGAAAAGTAATAATAGTTATTAATGAGCTGTTTGAGTTTATGTTAATATATTTTGGATACATGCATCTATTAGAATGATTGATAAACTGGAAGGTCATTTAGTTCAGGGATTACGTACCAAAGTTTGCGTTGAGTGTTAAGCATGTTACCGAATCCATCAGAAGTTTGATGTTAAATGTGTGCTGCTTTTGAAATGGTCCCTGTTCCTGGTGAATGTACATTTATTATTATATCTGAAACTTACTGGAAAACAGAGGTTAGTCTGTGTTTCTGTCAAATTACAAACGTCTGTCCTTAACCAACAACATTTCGTATCTAAATCAAAGTGTTTGACTTTATTAATAATCAAACAGGTGACAAAAAAAACATCAATACAGTAACGAAGCGAAGGAGTAAAATGGTGCTTGGGAAACCAAATGAAGCATCACATCATTGGCATTCGACTGTTTCTGTAGGAACTCAAGCGTCAGGCTTGCGTTTATGCATTAGATTTGTACCTTTAAACATCTGAATGCAATAACATTTGAAAAGAGTAAAACAATAACAATATTCAATCACATCTGGAGGAAAAGTCTGCATGTGAATATCTCAATTCTGAACATAAACACCTCAAATGCAGTTGAGTGCTGTTTTGTCTTGGATTTCACTCGATGGTTTATGTTGAAATTGTTGTGTATATGTATGCTTCTCATGACATGCAGTCAAAGATGCAAAACTCTTTCTTTATTTAAAATGCCATGATAACCACAAATTAATTGATTTTTTTATATGCATGTTCCTATATGGACATTTCTCAGACATTAACCCTTCGAATGCTCATCAGTGTTTAGAAAATGTTAGTTCTGTACACACTGTATGAATTTCCAGATTGTCTCAAAATGTTATAACGCGTAACCAAAAAATGAACAACATTTTGTTAGGAAAACCTACTACTGTAACACAAATTCACAGAACAGCAACCTTGTGTGTGTGTGTGTGATGCATGTTGTGCTATTCATTTATTCATTCAGTCTGTTTGAAATATAGTTTGAAACGTTTTCCTGTGTTACTAGAACGTGTACAGTTTATTTTCTAGAAAACTAGGATGTTTTAAGACTATTTTGTACTTTAGGCTTACAGCATTAATAAAATGACATTTTACAATGTTTCTTTTGTTTTTTCCGAATTGAATTGTGTTGTGATCGATAGATTTGTTCTAAAATCCAATGTACATATATAAGCTGCTTAACAAAAACAAGCATAAGAGAAAATGAAGTGCATCGTTATTTTATGATTAATTCTGTTTTCTGAATGTATTACTTTACCAATAAATGTTAAATCAAATGGGCCAATGCAACCCAAACCTACTATTTTCTCTTTAAAATAAAATGATACGTAGGGATCTACAAACAAAAAATAATAATAAGCAAAACGTAAAGAAATAGATAAATAGCACATAGTACAACAAATAATATAGCAATTACTACTGCTGAGTTTTCAAGAGGCTGTCGAAAGACAAGGGTGTGAACTTGTAGCCAGAGCCCTCATAAAACTTGTTCTGAAATTCAACCCTGAAAACAAACATATATAAAAAAATGTGTTGGGCTAGTTGTGTTCAAGTCATAGCAATCACAGATGAAATCTCTTTTATCTCAATAATTTCTCCTAGACATCAATTAGATTAAATAAAGAACAAATCGAAACCTTCTGCATATATTTCTCTTGAGAAAAATCCAGAAATCTCACAAACATCTCCATTAGTGATGAGTTTTATAAGAGATCTCAACAATGTGTCAAACTGAGCTCAGATTTGTCTGCAATCAAAAGTCAATATTATTGAAGATCTCAATATGAACTCAAACATTTCTCATCAAATTGACACAAATCTAGATTATTTCCCCTCTACAATCTACATTCGTGTTACACCTCCATACAAATGTAACAATTTGTCTCTATATTTTCTAACGTTTTGCAACTTGTTTATACCCTGATAATAACATCTCTGATATTCTGTGGTAATGAATTATGTGATGTATTTCTCACCAGTGTAGCCGTAAAGCGTGCAGAAAAGCCGAGAGACCCTCCATAACCAGAAGAACGGTCACCGTGAGAACCGCAAAAGCAGCAAAGATCAGTGCTAACATAAGAGAACCCATACCAGAGGAGAAGCTCAGTCCCACCTGAAGAACCATCCGCCAAAGCACCTCTGACAGCTCTGTGGATGAGAGGGAGACTTTCTACGTGCTTTTGTATGTGTTTGTGATGAACGATTGATCCTACAGTTTGCAGAACAAACCCGCATGAGCCAGACTGAGAGCCCAGAGCCGCAGATACGAGGCCGTGTTGGAAATGCAGCCCAGGCAGAATTCGATCGTGTGGATGGCCTGATACACAAAGATGTCACTCATGCTCACCTGCAAATGAAGATGAGACCAAATGATCTTAATGTCAAAAGAAGGGAGAGCTACTATATAAGATACTCTTGTAAGATGTGAAGGATTGAAGATGCTTACGGTCTCATTACTCTGATGTTGTGAGAAGGAAGAGCGCGTGTCTGCTCCATGCTGATCGTTCAGAGAGTTTCCAAACACCTGTAGAAAGACTCTGTTCGTCACAAGCATGTTCAAATAAATATACAAATACCCTGAATATATAACATATTTTTATGCAAACTAATAGTAAAAATAATCGCTTCAAAAACGTTTTGTCAAGTAACTGAATAAATGAACAAATAGGTTCAAATAACTTGAACTAATTAAATCTTATTAAATTATTTGTCGTTTTTGTATTTTATTTAATTTTTTAATTATTAAATGAAATTGAATTGAATCTTTAAGCACATAAGTTACTAAACTTAATTATTTACCTTAAGTGCAACTTTCAGAATTTGGCACCTCATTGATTTAAACATTTTCTTAAATCATCCGTAAGTATCATTTTGAAACTCACCGGCTGTCTGGATTTCATGTACGTTCTGTAGACGAGGAAAGATTTCACCATCAGCATCACAGGAACCATGAGAACAGCCGTCACAACCAGACAGATCTGTACAGCTTTCTGGAGAGGGTTACAGTATCAGTCATCAGTTGTAATATTGACTGCTTCAGCTGATTCATGCTGTTGGAAAAGTGAAGCATGAATTCAAACCTGTCCTTCATAAAGGAGATGATGTTGAGACTGATAATCAAACAGCATCATGTTAATGAAGAGTAAGAGAATGCTGGGAGCCACGTCGGATGGTACGGTGATGCACCATTTGTAAAGGATGAGTAACACCAGATATCCAAAGAGAGACAAGAGGAAGATCATCCGTGGAATGAACTCGATCAAGACGTCCTGGAAGTTTCGGAAATATCTGAAAAACAGAATGATGAGAAATCGGTTCATAATACAATGAATGTTAACTTGTAATGTGGAAAAAGTATTGCAGAAAAGAAGCTACACCCAGATTCATATATGTTATTGTGTTAAATAAAAGATTGTTGATGTTATTTTTTTATCACCAACTGAACCTCACTAAAAGTGATAAATAAAAAATGAACGTTATCACACCAACCGATTAAAGTGAACTAAAATGTACATTTGGCAGAATTGATATAAAATAAACAAATACCTACGCATAGTTAAACAAGCTGAGGGTCACCCCAAAAAGCATATGACTGACTCCCAAAATCACAGACATCTTCATTTTGAAGGAGTTTAAAAACGACAGCTTATTTGATGCAATGTTCCAAACCTAAAAGTCAAAATTGGAGAAATAAAATCACTTTAGGGTTGGTTTGGTGTGAAAGAAAGTGTTAACAGGCAAATGTAAAAACCTGGAAGTTTTAGCTTTTGCACAGCACAAATAGTGAAAAACAAGATGTTGAAAATGTAGAGAGCTGTTACGTCAACTCTTCATTACCCATAATCCAACATCAGCATCAATGAAGGTTATGTTAAAATATTTATTCTTTCTTTTAATCATATAGGTGAAGACTTATATGTTTAGCAATGTGTGGGATAATAAGGGTGTGTTTTTGCACATACATCGCAATATTTTCCGTATCCGTAGGTCGCAAGACTCGTAACTCATCGCTCTGAACTCGCTTTCATGACAACAAAGTTGCTTACGCCCTTTCTTACATTAATGTAATTTGTCATGTGTGCTACAGGGATTTACATTATAATCTCATTTGTGAGTTATACATTTCTTTTGTCTCTTTATACCTTTATAACATTAGGGCAGTCAATTGCGATATACACATACACACACACACACACATGATTTAGTAAATAAAATAAAACATAAAATGTAACATTGAACAGTATTTAACAGTATTGCCAGTTCATGTTAGCTAATGCATTAACTATGTTAACAAATAAAGTCTAGCCATAAAATTGAATGTTTATCATTATATTTTATTATTATGGTTATTTGATTATTTTATTTTATTTAAACATAATTTTGATTTTAAAATTGCAAATTTGCATAAACTGCAAATATCATCAGAAAAGGCAAACAACGCCACCTACTGAACAGAATAATATAAAATAACCTCTCCTGTCCTGAAGCAATATGTTATAGCCAATGAAGCTAGCATTCAAAGCAAGCCGGCATCACAAAGATGTAAGCAATACATGATGACACGTTAAAATTTGAAGAATTAAATTTAAGTATGAATATATATATATATATATAT